>NW_028168687.1:0-19339 GCF_964237585.1 Gallinula chloropus
GACACCCTGCTTTGCTGATAACACACACCTTGGGCGACACGTGCGTGTGCCGGCAGAGAAAGAGGGAGTGAAAAGAGCAAGGAAAAGATCGGGTTTTGACGGACTTAATCTAAGCCCTGCTGAAAGATGGGGCTGAATCAGAGCACCGAGCGTGCCTGCGTCAGTCACCATCTTCTCACGTTTCAAACCTTGGCTGTGGGGGTTCGCTTCTTTCATTGCTGCCCTGCCAGACCTTGCTGGGCTTTACCACTCTGCTGCTTTGCCCCAGGCAGGCACCAAACCCTCTTGTGCTTGGGGCTGTAGAAACTCGGGATAAAACCCAGTCCTTGCTCCCGTTTGGAGCAGGGCGGCTCAGATCCCTCAAACCAGTGGCAAGCAAGGTGGTTTTTTTCCCCCCTGGGGTGATTTTTGCTGCCAGCAGAGGCTGAGCAGCCCTTGCATCTCCCTTTGCTCAGCTTCTTGCCGGGGTGGTGGAGCAGAGCCTGCAAGGAGAGACTGTAGATGGATGGAGACAGACGGGGACAGTGGGAGGAAGCGCTCAGTTGACATTAGCACGATGGGAACAACAACAATGTAGGCTGCTGTCATGTTTTGTTTTGTCTTTAAGGCACCATGGTGGTGGAGAGCTTCACGGAGGGGGCAGAGGAGGCTGGAGATGTTTTGCAGATGTTTAAGGGGGACCCCTCAGACACGGGGAGGAGCCCAGCAGAAAACAGGGAGGTGCCTGTGGGAATTAAGCAAGGGATGGAGGTGGGTCCAGAGGCCAGGTCTTAAATCTGAAGGACAGGTGATGGATGGTGATGGGCTGTAAGCTGAGGACAGGCAGCTAACATGTTGCAGCAGAGAAGAGCCAGAGCATGAGGTGCACAGAGAGGAGAGATGCAGCTGAACGGGGCAAAACCAGAAAAAAAAATCCTCTGCAGAGATATTCTGGCAGTGAAGGAGCTGGGCCAGGGATGAGAGAGGTGATACAAATGAGCTGAAGGGCTAGGCTTGGCATAGCTTGTCTAAACACATGCATTCCTTGCGCTTGAGCTTAGATATACTGGTTTTGTCAAAGAAGAGGGTGCAAGGGGTGGCCTGGAGAGACTGAGGGTCTCCACTGCTGGGAGAGGAAAGGGTCCAGAGATGAATCAAGCTCACGTCTCTCAGAAATGTGTCTGGGGGAGCTGATCCACCCTGGAGGTAGACAGGGTGACCTCCTTTATGACCCCACCCCGCAGACCTACTTCTATACAAATCTGTGTAGGTGCAAAGAGACACATAAGTGTCTTCTGTGATTCTCTGTGTAAGTAGGCATAGTTATTTCCTCACAATTAGTTTTAAGATTACTATGTATGTAGACAGATGGGAAACAGCATTATTTGCTAAGTTTGTCCTTCCCTGCACACATTCCGGTCTCTTAGAGATTTCTTCAGGCTGGACTGATTCCATCCACATTTTATATGTTACACACAAAGCACATGACTGGGATTCATGGGAGCTGCAGGGACTGAAAACTGCTGGGGAACTGCCACCAAAAGAAATATGCCCGTGGTTCCTGGGTCTCCTTTTGGCCCAGCAAAAGGTGTTCAGCACGCTGGGAGTTTTGACATTTCCAACAGCAAAAACCTGGATTTAGACAAGAAAAAAACATATTTTTAATTATTATTGTTGCTGTTAGTATTGATGTTATTGTTGTTATTATTATCAGTTTTGCTTTAAAGGGTCCCAAGAAGTTTCTTCTTTATTTTACCATTACTGGAAACCATAGAGGACTGCAGACTGGGAGGAGCTGGTGGGGGCATACCCTGCTTTCTTGAGCAGTGAGTGTGTCGCCAAACCCTTCCCAGGAAACAGCGATTGTAACTGAGCCTTCCAGCAAAATTTCACAGGGCTTTCTTCCCCAGCAGGATAAAATTAGCTGAGCTCTCTCGAGATGACAGCTAAGAACTCCAGCTTCCCTCAGATGACCTCAATGGAGTCATTTGTTGCTTAAATGACAGACAAACGCAGTAATTAGGTCTATTTAGTAAAGGGGAGGTGAAAGGTCAAACTACTGGGCAAACTGTCTCCACCGCTTGACTTGGTGACCAAGCCGGGGATTTGCAGGAGGTAATGTTTGTACAACAACCTGACACGGGCAACAACCCGCCAGCAGGTCCCTGCTCGGCGGCGGAGACTCCCGGTCGTGTTCAGAGCCTGAAATCCCCCGTTTCTACTAATAAAACCCTGAACTCACTCATTTGTGTCATAAGAGATTAGAGCCAGAGGAAGGAAGAGCTGATGAAAAGATAGGTGATTGTATTACCGGGTTTGTAGGCTGGGTAATCAGAAGGGGGATCGGTGGAGAGGGGTTGGGAGGCACTGGCTGAGTTAAGTGGGGAATTACTGACCTTTCCCACTTCATTTCCCTCATCCTCCCTGGCAATGCCCCTTTCTGTTCCCTTGGCTTATTTGTTTGCTGAAGTTGGTTGTGCTTTGTGTGAACAACCCCGTGGTACATCCCACACAGCACAGACAAGCCACACCTGGATCTCTCCCTCCTGTTTTGGTTTGGATGCCATAGCATGGAGTTGGAACATTGCACGTACATGAAAGCATCGTTTTCAGTACATCCCAAATTTCCAGAAGCTCCCTGAATCAAAATGTTTAGTGTTAAGTGGCTGATTTTGGCAGAAGAGTGAAGGTCTTGGGGCTCCCAGCAAACCCACCACTCTTTTACCCACAGAACATTTGCAAGATTTCCTTCTGCTTCCTTGTGAATTTGGGGACCACAGTTGAACATGGAAGCAGAGGCTGTAAAACAAGAGCTCCATCGTTCAAGGCAAGGTGGTAGAAGACAACCCTTGTTTTGGTTTTGAACAAAACCAGCCAGGGGTCCTCTTTGCCAGGAGCACTGGGCTGGTTGCTCCATTTCTGGATGTTTCTCTGAGGTTTTTTTGGGTTCCCCTTCAATGATCTACTTCTGTACCTGGGCTGTGTGGTGACAGTGCTTAGGGATCCTGAAGGTGAGCCAGGACCCCTCCTGTGGTCCACCACTGTGGTGGTCACCCCTCCAAAGCCGACTTGGCTGTGCTGGCATTTCCCTCTTCTCCTTGTCTTCCCCACATCCCTTCCACCTGAGCCCCTGCCCATCTCCTCCAGACCCTGCCATAAAACTCCCTTCCCTTGCAAGGCCTCTTAACCCCTGTCTGCGGGGCCCCGCGAGGAGGTGGTGGTGATGCCGATGAGAGAGAGGGTCACGAAGAGCTGACATGAGAGTGAAAAGAAAATTAGAAAACAAACAGAGGGGAGGTGGAAACGCGCCCACCCTTGAAGTGCAAAGACACCCCATCCCCCTTCCCTCCCCCCTTGAGATGGGCTTATCTTCAAAAAAGAGCCCTCGCGATGATACAAGAAAGAACAGACTTCTCACACCTTGTCTTCGCTTCCCGGAGATCCTATCTGCCCAGAAGTGCCTGTGATCTCAGTCAGACCTCTCTACCTTGCCACTAGCCTTTTAAGTCTGCGGCAGCTGTTTTGCTACGATGGAGACCTTCCCACTTCATCCTTTTCTCTCTCTCCGTGATGGCGAGTGAGAAGACAGGGAGCGTTGCTGACGTGCTTGGGGAGAGGTAAATGCCATTCCTGAGCCTTTCTTTTGTATATTTTCTCGTGGATGGCTTAGTTTGTTTAAAGGGCATCTCCTATTTAACACCTCATTGAGCAAAAAACACGTATGGACAAGATCTTTTTAACTGGCTGCTCATAATGAGCCTGAAGTGCCTCCTGAGTACCTCAGTGCTTTGGTCCATTTTCAGGAATCCTGAATCACAAAGGAGTTAGGCTCTCAGTAAGTCATGAAACTTATATGTCTTATAGCAATATAATCTCTATTTTTCCACTGGTTTTCTGTCCAAAGGCAGACAAACCATGATGTTCTGGATGAACAGTGAGGGTGTGAGCAAAGAATCAAAGAATCCCAAATTGGAAATAGGATTTGCAACACTGGTTTATTCTCTGTGGGATCTGGTTAGAGTCCCATGGCTTCTGTGTTGGCATCAGTGGGAGTGATGTCTACAAGCCAAGAGCAAAGAGTAGCCCTTGTTCACATGGGTTGAGTCATTCCTGCAGTGTAATGGTGATGCATTGCTTCTGCATTGCAGCTCTTGTTAGCATCCATAGACAACAGTGACCCCCCCACACAGACACACCTGTAAAACTGTTGATGTCCTTTTAGGAGATCTCCCTTCATCTCTTCCCTATCTTTGTTTGATACAAACCATCCAGCAGGTCCTCCATGTAATGGGATTACGTGGATGAAGTCTACTTTATTATGAGAACTTTGTGTGTTTACAACAGTTTGTTGGTCTTTCATGACATTCTTGGGAGAGAAGTGCCCAATTCAGGCAGATAACCTTCCTCTACTGCTCTTCTATTCTTCCTTCAGGAGTCTTTCCGTCGTCTGCATTGGGGACTGCCCACTGGGTGAAGTCCAAATCCCTTCCCATAGAATAGGTTTCTTTCACAAAGCAGGCAAAGCCATTTCTTCCTTGGGGAAGAATTAGCTATAACGGCTGTCTCAAACCCTTCCAGCCAAATCAACTCTTACTCTGTGCTTTGTAGGTCACAGCAATTTCCTATGAACTTGAGGGGAGATTTGCTTGGGAAAAGCTCTTTTTTTTTTTTCTCTAAGTTTTCCAGCTGTTGATTTTCCCCAAGGAAAGTCAAATTATCCTTGAGCATTGTATCAGCAGATGGATGAAAAAGCTGGTCCTGTCACACAGGAAAAACCTGAACCAAACAGCTTCCTGCGTTTCCTGGGATGTGAATGTTAGAAAATAAGACCCAGACTATTTTTCTTTTAGCAGCAAAATGTCCAGTGTGAAATCAAACCGTGACCCTGGGGACCTTGGAGGACATCTGGGATTTGGTGACCTTGACGTATGTAGTCTGCTCTGGAGGGGAAGCCATTGGCCAAAAGTAGAGCGTTTCAGGGACCAGATTAATTTGTAATCATGTTCCAGTGAGCTTGCCAGGGAGGCTAATGGACTGATCTCATTTACCTTGATGTAAATCCAGAGTAGTTCCACGAAAGCCAATAGCACTACTCCTGGCTTTGTGAGGAGGTACCGCTGAGATCACAAATTACACGTTTCTAATGAAGGCAAAGTTAAAGGAACACATGCCGTGCATGGAAAGCCAGGGTGTAGCAATATCTCAGGTCTCAAGGTTTGAATCCTGGAGGAAATTAAACTGGCCTAAGTATTAAGGCTTTTGGAGATCTTCTTTCACTGATTCACTGAGTAAATCAGGAGTGCTGGTGCTAATTAATACCGTTCCTATATTTAAAAGCAGGCATTCAGATAGGAGCTGTTGCAAACCCACGTTGACTGTGGCGTGGTCCTTCAAGTGAGAGTGCAGAAGTGCTGCTGCAGGAGTATCCCGGAGCAGCTGGAGAGCATCATCAGGATTTCATTTCAGGAGGGTGCTGAGAGCACACATGCACTTACAATGCAGCACTCAGCAAGGCAGACCACAGGGAGAGGCAGACCCTGTCCTCCTCCGTTTGGGCTCAGGCAAAGGGCTCTCACCTCCCATAAGATCATGAGATACGTCACTTTGCCTCAGCAGAACTGAGCTGCTGCATCTCAGGACTTCAGCTGTGACTGAGCTCTTGGGGATGTGCTGCTTCTCCTCACCAAATCTTTCCCCTGTATCTCTCCAAGGATGTCTCTCCCTATGCCCTCCCACAGCCTGATAAAACCATGCCAGGGACTTATCTTAAGTGCCTCACACAAATCCAAAGAGAAAGTAAGAAAGTGGTGGTGTCATTAACTCATTTTCCAAAAATTTAGCTGAACATGGTTATTAAAAGGAAAAAAAAAAGAAAAGCTGTGAGAAGTCTGGGCAGGCTCCTTCCTTGGATGCATAGAAAATATTCATTGTGAGGTCCCCAAGGATGCTGTCTCCCTGGTTTTAAATCTCATGCAAGAGAGGATAAATAGAGAGCCCCTTCCCCCTCCTCCCTTGACATTTCATTTGTGATTAAGGCACTATTCATCGCTCCTCGTCTTCCAAACCCTTTACTATTTATGGACCTGCTGTTTTTCCAGCGGTTGACACTAGCGTGCATTCAGCTCAGTTCTTCTCTCCCATCCCATCCTGTTCCCCCCCCCCCTCTCACCCCCCTCCCCTCTGTAAAGGCATTTCTTCATTTCGGTAGAGAAACCACTAGTGACTGGAGTGTCTGTGACCTCTGGGCTGTCAAACTCCCACTAACTAAATAAAAGCAGCTCGAGAGGGAGAGAGTTAGCATAAATCACCTCCCGTGACAGAGACCACCTGGTATACGCTCACTGCGTGGAGGTACCCAGGCTAATCCAGCTGCTGAGCTTGCACTTTCCCGCATTTTTATGGACACCGTTGGGGAGATACATGGTGTTTACACAGGGAATGGAAATTTGGGTTTTACTGCATGTAACTGATTTGCTCAGCTCATGGTGGGCAAGCTCTTTGGTTAGCGAAGCCACGCGGCCCGTTGCATCCTGGAGGTGCCCTGCAAGTCTGTTCTCGGGTGGGATGGAGCAGGCGCTTGCATGCATCAGGCTACACCTTGAGTGCTGTGTCCAGTTCTGGGCTCCTCACCATAAGAAGGACACTGAGATCCTTGAACGAGTCCAGAGAAGGGCAACCAGGCTGGGGAAGGGGCTGGAGGGCAAATCCTCTGAGGAGCAGCTGAGGGAGCTGGGGGTGTTCAGCCTGAAGGAGGCTGAGAGGAGACCTCCTCACCTACAACTACCTGAAAGGAGATTGTAGAGAAGTAGGCGATAGTCTCTTCAGCCAGGGGACAGGAGATAGGACATGGGTAAATGGCCTCAAGCTGCCCCAGGGCAGGTTTAGATTAGATATTAGAAAAAAATTTGTTACGGAAAGTGTTGTGGGACTGTGGCACAGGCTGCCCAGGGAGGGGGCTGAGTCACCACCCCTGGGTGTGTTTAAAAAAAGGGTAGATGAGGTACTTGGAGATATGGTTTAGCTTAGGACAGGATTGGTTGGACTTGATGATGTTAAAGGTCTTTTCCAACCTTGTGATTCTGTGATTCTTTGGGCTTCTGCACTGCTCACCTACACGAGAGCTTTTGTTACTCAGGGGAAGGTGAACAGGTTCCTATCAGAGGACACCAAGGTCACATACAAGTCTAGACAGGCTTGGCTGTTGCCAAGGATGGCATCTTCATTGTTTGCCAGCTTCTTGAACTACACACTGAGGAAACCCAAGTCATCTTTCCTTGTGTCAGGCACAGCCATTCCCCTCAAATTCAGTTTGCCTAATCCACCGTGAAGCCTTCAACTAATTTGAAGGTCAACAAGGATCAACTGAAGTTGGTCTGAAGGTCAGCTGAAGATCTGGGATCTGCCGTTGCTGAGAGAGAGGCTCTGTCTAGGGTCAGACATGGCCATCGCCGATGACTTCAGGCTAGTTACTCCAAGTAGTTGTGAACAAAGTGGATTTGTGATTTACCACTGCCCTATACATCTGGTAAAGTTGTTTTAAATTATTTCCAGCCAGGATTGCAAAGCTCATATGTTAAGACCTCAGAGTTTGTTATTAAGTTTTTAAACTTAATTTTTAAACAAAAAGACGAATATACCAAGCAATGTTTATCAAACAAAGACTTTCACTAACAACCAGGGAATTTTGTGGAAGGTCTTCCACGAACAAAGAAAATGGGGGCAGGGGGAGAACAACCATGAAGAGGCAAAGAAAAGGTCAGTAGCATTAATCCTGTAAAATGAAGTTTGAAGTGTTACATAAGTTTTGATGAAGTTTCAAGGTTTAGATAAAGGCAGTCTGGAAAGGAGGAAGATGATGATAATTTCTGAGAGATTTCTGAAATTTAAAAAATTTTAAAAATACATATACTTCAATTGAAAATAGTGACCAACAGGTGTGTGTGTGTCTCCTTTGAATCACTGCTTTTCCCGACTGCAGGAATTTCAAAGCAAACTTTTATTTTTATTTTATTTTTTTTTATTTTCAGAGGGGGTTGTTCTTCCCATCAGTACCTTGGATGAACAAAAGGACGAGTTAGATTTCAGGTCAGGAACGTATTTTTCCATCTTGGAGGTTGCTGCAGCCAGAGTGCAGCGAGAGAAACTCTAAAGCCAGACAATAGAGTAAAACCCTAGGACTGGGTGCACAATTAATTGTTTTAGACTGGTTCCAAACCCAAATAACTCAGAGGAAAAGCAGTTTGGAAATAGTTCAGGTGAGATCAGCCAGAAACGATGTTTTGCTTTTGCACAGAAAAGCGAAGCCAAAAATTGGGATTGCAGTGAATGAAACCATTCACAGTGAACCTGCTCGCTAGGAAACCACCTCTTCCAACCAAGTCCTGATGGCCCTCCATGCCATGTGCAGCAGCTGGCTTGCTTTTCCTGAGAAACCCTGTGGGTGATGCCCAGGGTGATGTCAACTCCAAGAGGAACGGCAGTCCCGGATTCTCCCTCCCCTCTTTTCCAGACCAGCCTTCCTCCTGTTACTCTGGGTCTCCAAATTCTCTGCACTTCTGGACCTCAAAGGAGGAGAAGATGGAAAAGAGAAGCTGGAGAGGGCTGGTCATTGCTCAGCTGGAAGATGCTGGTCTGAAGTGCTTTGATATTTAAAAGGAACCATTTTCTGCCTCACTTTCCCTCTTTGTATAACAGGACCAAGGCATCAGTCTTGCAGAGGACTGCCACAGAGCGAGGTCTCCAAAATGCTGGAGAACTAAGAAAGCCCCTAGCTTGAGCAAGATCTTCCTTGCCTTGTACAGAGGAGCATCCGAATATCCTACTAGGTTACTCCCTCAGGACTGAGATCCAGCTGGACCTGGTGCTCAGGGTGAGCCATGGACACTGTGGCCCTGGGCAGATGCTCAGCGCTGCATGCCTTGCACAGCTTGGGGACCAGCCTTTCACGTGTCTCCCTTGGTCCCCTGTCAGGACAGCGAGTTTGCTTTTTTTCCTGGAGCCCCTTCAGCTGTGGGATGCCAGAAAGCATGCCAGAAGGAGAAAATTCTTCTGTGACGTAAATGCAGTAATAGCACTTGTTAGTGGTATGCGTGCTCCCTGCCAGGCTAAGGGAGAGGAACTTGGGTTTTATTCAGCACAGTGTCTCTGCATCCCCTCTGCACACATACAAAGGAAAAGGAAAAGGAAAAGGAAAAGGGAAAAGGAAAAGGGGAAAAAGAAAAGGAAAATGAAGGGAAGGGAAGGGAAGGAAAGGGAAGGGAAGGGAAGGGAAGGGAAGGGAAGGGAAGGGAAGGGAAGGGAAGGGAAGGGAAGGGAAGGGAAGGGAAGGGAAGGGAAGGGAAGGGAAGGGAAGGGAAGGGAAGGGAAGGGAAGGGAAGGGAAGGGGGAAGAGAAAAGAAAAGAAAAGAAAAGAAAAGAAAAGAAAAGAAAAGAAAAGAAAAGAAAAGAAAAGAAAAGAAAAGAAAAGAAAAGAAAAGAAAAGAAAAGAAAAGAAAAGAAAAGAGAAGAGAAGAGAAGAGAAGAGAAGAGAAGAGAAGAGAAGAGAAGAGAAGAGAAGAGAAGAGAAGAGAAGAGAAGAGAAGAGAAGAGAAGAGAAGAGAAGAGAAAAGAAAAGAAAAGAAAAGAAAAGAAAAGAAAAGAAGAGAAGAAAAGAAAAGAAAAGAAAAGAAAAGAAAAGAAAAGAAAAGAAAAGAAAAGAAAAGAAAAGAAAAGAAAAGAAAAGAAAAGAAAAGAAAAGAAAAGAAAAGAAAAGAAAAGAAAAGAAAAGAAAAGAAAAGAAAAGAAAAGAAAAGAAAAGAAAAGAAAAGAAGAAAGCCCCAGCCCTTTCCACAGGGTTTACCAAACCCACAAATTTAATTTAGGAGCATTGCATGTTCTCAGATAAGGGTTGGGTTTGCTCAGGTTTACAGAGTTACATTTAATTGGAGCGCTCCGAGTGGCAAAAACTGAGAGGTCTCCATAAAGACTTCGGCAGCCGGGACATTAATTGCATTATTTTCTTTACAGATAAATCTTATTTGGTGGAGCCAGCATCATCAGATAAAAAATAGATAAGATCAAACCTTGTCTTTAAATTCCAGATCTCCTGGCTTGAGAAAATATGGAGATCAGGTTACGGTGTAACTTTTAATGGGCTTCAGAGATTTCTGCCCAAGCGGGATGGTAAAAAATGTCGATCCTTCAAGATCCTGGAAGGAGCAGATACGCCGTATTTGTGCAGGAGTCAGCAAGTTCCAGATAAGGAACAGAGGATACTCAGGTCTGATTGCTGCTTCGCTGGTGTTTTCCACATAAAAGCTGCTCCTCTTTCCTTCAGGAAAAGGCTTCGAGTCTCTTCAGCAAACATGAAAGCCAGCCCTTATACCCGGGCTAATTCTCCTTGTCGGCTTTGATCCAAAACATTCTTCCAAGCAGGAGAAGGCTGGGGAAGGGAGAGGGGAAGGGACTGGGAGGAAGATTGAGTAAGGGAGCCAAGAGGCTGCTCTGGAAAATCACGGCTGAAGTTATAGGAGGAGAATTAATCTTGAGAGGCCGTGTGTAGCAGTTTCATCCATCAAGTGGGACACCGGTACCATTATTAGAGAAGATGGAAAATTAAATTACAAAATTATCTGTTCTGTTTCATTGACTCTTTTTTTTTAATATATTTATTTATTTATTTATTTATTTCCTCTTTTCATTCCAGGCATCATTTGCAGCAATACCACTTGCAGTTGGCAGTGTGTTATGAAAAGCACCTGGCCATGAAAGGAAATCAGATCACGGGGCACGTTCGGTAGCGCTGTGATTGCAGAGCTATTGGTCCAGGCGTGGTGTAAGACGGGGATCCAGCTGATGTAATGGGTGGAGCGAGGACCAGGGGCCACATGTGAGCTGTCCTGATGTGCCAGGCTCAAGGGTCACCACTCTCTTCACCCAGGATCATGGCTGGGTGCCAGGCTTGAAGATCCTGCCAAGCACTGGGACACTCAATCCGATGGGAGAGATGCTGGAGATGAGAAACACCAGCCTGGAGGTCTCTTCCTGATGCTTTGATGCTCTCCAGCTCCATTACTTGCTTTTTCATCCTTGCTGCCACGCTCCCTTCCCACATTCCCACCAGAGACATTTCATCCTAAATTCCCACTCCTTCCTCTTCCACAGTCTCTGCAACTTCCAAATTCAATTTGGGACCAATGGGAATGTGGTAATTTAATATCAACAACAGCAATTAAAAAAAAAATATATATCCCCACTAGAAGCTATTTTTAAGTAACTGACTCCCCTTAACAGCCTTTTTTTTAATGCTTCAGTCCAAACAGGCACACCCCAACATCATGGGAATCTGAAAGAAAAAGGGACTAGCAGGGAGCTGTTGCCCAGAGTTCAACAGCCCGAGATGTATCCTTCTCCCAAGTGATGTGCAAAGGGTAAACATGTAGAATAAAGCACAAGAAGTGGTTAAAAAGGCTCAGTATCCTTTGGACACCAAGTCCCTTAGTAAATCAGAGGAAGAATTTATCAAACAAGGTCAGCGGTGGATGAAACCCAATAAGTGGGAGAGTTCTGGTTGGTCTTGAGTCCTGCTTGACTATTATCTCATAAATAAAGTAGAGAAAGAGAAGCAGAAAAGAAATGACCTAAGTATCTCTGAGCTGCGTCCCTGGAAAGATCAATTCATAACACTGAGAAGAAATGTAAATAAATTGTCCATCGTGGTGGGAACTGAACCCTGGGCTTCCCGTGGCCTGCCATCAAAAATAAATCACTGTTTCTGTAGGTATGCATATATTCACCCACGTATTTTTAATCACCAAACCGAAGCCTGTGAGGGTTTTGGTAACAGTACCCTGCTGAAACAGTGTTTTATGCTGGACTGTACACAGCAGATGGTGAAGTTTGTGCCTAAGAGCCTGTGCAATCTTTGTTTTCTCTCTGCCTGATTTCTGGCTTTTCCTGGCTGTTGCACTGAGGAGTAATTTGTAGGGGTCAAGACACACACTGTAACTCCAGCACTGCATCTTATGCTGCTACTGTTTCTCTGACAGAGAGTGAATTCTGTACAATAACCTCAATAAATAGTAATACCCAACTTCTGTGAGCTCTTTAATCAGAGTTTCTCAAAGTGTTTTTGTGAAAGAGCAAAGGCATTAGAGTAGTTGCTCTGCTGGAGCTACGGTTCCTTGGCTTTTGTGGCTGCCAACCTCGGCACTGGAATGTCATGGCTGGAAATCCTGAAGAACTGGTCCCAAAAGCTGCAGTTGCTTTGCAGAGGGACATGGAGATGCACATCACGTCGTGTAGAGAAGCTGCTGCATGTGCTGGCCTCTCATGGTGTCCTGGGCTGATGGCCTTGGCTTTGGTATCAAAACACCTCATGGAGGTGGATGTTTACCTTCCCCAGGGCTGGTGTTCCTGCTGTGATTCAAAACATCCCTGAAGGTGAGAGATACACCCATAATCTGTTCAGAGACAGAGGCTGAGGCCAGCATAATTCTTGTTCTTTGCTATTTTGGGCCATGGCTTTTCTACCATCAAACCTGGAGGATGCAGTATATCTCCTTTGCATTGATTCTCTCCCAGTGATGGAGAAATTACTGCATCCAAAGGAAGCAACATGACCTAGCAAAACATAACCTGTCTGGGAGAGAATATCCCAGTGCAATCTGGGTTTCCCATCTTAATTCTTTGTGAGTTTGACACAGCCTTTCTGGCAGAAAATGCCTTACTGACCAGGAGAGGAAGATTAGATGGACAGATGGATGGACGGAAGCATAGATGGGTCTCACTCACACGGCTCTGCTTGCTAAGCCAGAAGGAGACAGCAAAACCTACATGACAAAAATACTACAAAGAGAGTGATTCTCATTTTCCCAGTTTTCTCCAAACCCACACACAACCCAGACACAAGCGTGATGGTCTTACATTAAAACCCAAGCTAGCTGAGAATACAAGAAAGCACAAATGGTGGTCAGTAGCTGGCTCTGGGGCTACTTATCTCCGTCTGTCCTGGCCTCTTCAAGTGCCTCCATCACCATAAAGAAGTCAGAAATGCCCCTCTGCCCTCACCCCAACCTCTGGTAATAAATCCAGGGAGAGGCAATGTATAGCACAAGTGAGGGACTGTGCCAGAACTGTCTCCGGAGTAGCACAGCCAGGACGACAGAACCAGGAGAACATAAATTTCAGCCTGCTCTGCCTTATACCATGAATGCTGAGAGAGAGAAATGTAATACAAGCCTCTCCCAGGCCATTCCTGTGCCAAACAGCAGCCTCTATATCACTTGTTGGTTTATTATAAACAGGCTCCTGCTGCAGTTTTGAAGCAGATTTTTTTTGTTAATGAATAAATGTGGGGCTCTTTTTTTTTTTTGCTTTCCTTTTCTCCCCCCCTCTCCCCCTGCAAAGCCATCTGCTTGCAAACCTTAGTGTCTCAACGTCCAAAATAACCCCCAAAACCAAGTATCCCTGCAAACTTCGGAAGCCTGGCGGTGTGTTTGATGTCTGGAGTGGTGCATTGGGGGTTATTTCAGGGTTACTCCTGGATATCCTGCTTGGGGGGCTCGTTACCATTTGCCTTTCCCCAACTCACCCGTGCTGGGAGGCTCCATGCTGTTCCCTTCACAAACAATTAGCAGCATCTCTAACATTCATACCCAGATTCCCTGTTTACTACTTATCCAAAGGCTTTTTTATTCTTTCTCTTTGCCCCCTCCCATCAGCACAAACACAGTTGATCACTTTATACCCTCTGTATATTGTTTCTTAATATGACTGAAGCAAGGCAGGCTAAGCAGCAGCCATTCAGACTGTGGCCTAACGTAAACTTACAGCAGGTTGTGAAGTGTTTGCTTTTGCAAACTGTGAAAAAGGCTTAAACTGCCTTAAGGAGAACATGGCCATGTTGTTAGCACTTAGCATTTGGTATTTCTGGAAAAAAATTAGGACAAGGATATCTTTGCTGCCTACAAATTCGATCTGTTTACCTTGGGGTCGGGGGGGGGGGGTGTTTGGGGCGGTGGGGGTGTTTTTTGGTCTTTTTAAACAACTCTCACTGGACAAATGTTATATCTGCTACTGCATAATCCAAGACAAACAAACCTGCTGTGAGAGCATTTAAAAGAAGCAGGTTCCTGCATTCAAACGAGGTAAAGAGAAAGAAATATTTGACCTTTTTTTGGCCAAAAATATTATGGCTTACATTGGGTTTTTATTTTCCTTTTATTAAATCACTTTTATAAACCGCCCAGAAGTTTAAGTTTATTCTGTGACAATTAGTTTATGGTGTTTCTGAAGTGGATTTAGATTTGAGTGATAAAATTACAGGCCCAAAATTACAACCATAATGGAAAATACTGGTTGGTGTTTGGCTTTGCATACCACAACTGAAAGATTACTAGCCATTGCCAATAAGCAGGAGGAAGTAAAGATAATAGTATATGCATTTATAGACATGAGCTGGATTCCAGGACATGCCACAATAGATTTGTAGAAGGTGAACTGGAATATTTTAGCTGTGTTTCATTAATGGAGGAAAATCTGGCAGGTTGTAAAGAAGTAACTATGGCTCAGACACTTGATTTGTATGATCTTTCCAGGAAAAACATGGATCTCTTAAACCCTCAAATGAAACAGCTTGCTGAATCCCAGTTCAGCTGATTATATCACGGTGTAATTCCCTCTTTCCTTTGTGTTTTCCAGAAAAAAGAACCCTGAGGTGGTTGGGATGTTTTCTTGGGATGGATCTTGTTGGTTTTCAGGGAACACTTACAAAACTAGAACGCTCTTCTGGGAATGGGAATTACCACCAAAGCAGAGGGTTTGCGGCTCAGTTCAATGGTCCTATACAACCCCAGAGCCTTGCAGCAGTCCTAGCCCAGGCATCAGTCCCTTCCTCCCATGCACGGCCTCTTCCAGGATGCTCCTTGCTCACAAATCACACGCGATGCCCGAGTGCCAGATAATGCCCATCAGACATGAAACTGATGGCTGCCAAAGCACATTGGGTTCCTCCTTCTTCCCCTGACTCATAGAATCATAGAATCATAGAATGGTTTGGGTTGGAAGGGACCCCAAGGATCACAGAGCTCCAACCCCCTGCCACAGGCAGGGACACCAACCTCCATGCCTGGATCTACACAAGGTTGCCCAGGGCCCCAGCCAACCTGGGCTTGAGAAGACCTGAAGCATCACGACCTGATCAGCAATGGGCAACAGGTGAACCCCATCTTCATTCAAGTTGCCACCTTCCAGTTCGCAACCCCAGCCAAGAAGGAGATACATGTCAGGAGAGGGGCAGGATTCCCCTCTCTTCCTTTTTTCCTTCTCTTTCCTTTTTCCTCCCTTTTTCCCTCTTTCCCTCACCAAAGGCCATGTCTTCTCCTCCTCTGCTGACCTGCTTTTTCTTTGTTTTCCCTGATCACCCAGCAGAGCAGAACCAAAAAATAAAAGCAGAAAGAAGATCCCCAAATGAGAATATGAGAATATCAGAATACTGTCACTCTGCACACAGATGTGAGAAAACATCCTTAAAAGCTCGAGCTTTCAAAGCAGTTTGATCTCCCACTGCCCTGCTACAAAACAGAAGAAAAAATAAGAGGTTTTCAGCAACAAAATGTCTTAGAAACATCACAAATCCATAAGTTTGCTGTGGACTGAGATGGTGCCTGTTCCCTGTGTGTAAGCAGGGAGTGGGGATGCGCCGAACCTGTAACTTCTCCTATCACAGCATCCGCACTCACAGCTCTGGAGTGAACACATCTCCCTGCCTGGTTCCCATTAACGTCCAGAGAAAGGGGTGCTGGAGGGAAAGAGGGTCATACACACTCATGGGGGAGAATGGGTTTTAGTTTGAGTGGGTTTGGGGTTGGTTGGACACTGTAGTATCCCTTCCTCAGCCAGCAGCTCTCTCGCTCACTCTCAGTGGGCACTCTGGTGTCTAATAACCCACACTTATGCTATGGTTACACTGCAGTCACAGCATAACTTTAAAGTCAACCAGCTACCAGCCACAAATCCCTCACAATTCAAGCTTTATTACTTTGGATGCTCATGGGGCATATTGTTTAGGTCTGAAACTTTCTAAATTTGGTTTACTCAAAGAACATCCACAATGAAAATGAGCCCAGATGAGCTCTTCAGTTTTCCAAGCGTTCCCAAATTTGCTGTTCCACAGGGCTAGATGATCTTAAGAGTCTCTTCCAACCTAAATGATTCGAAGAATCTATGAATTAACACAGCCCTCAGGCTAAAGGAAAAACCAAACAATTTACTTGGACTGTGGGAAAGTGCTATGGAAGAAATTCAGGCTTAGGGGTCCCCAGGTAGGTTTGATTTGATGGTTGTAGATGGCTCAGAGACTGCGTAGCATCCAATTAGCTCTGGTAAGTGGGTTTTATCCTGATTGCTAATTTGGCCATGCAGAGCACCACGTGAAAGTTTTGCTGCTGGAGCACAGTGATGAGCACTAGTTAAAAACCATTCTTGGAGAACTTCAAGGAGGGGCTTTTTTTTCCTAAGAAAATGAGCCAATGCTGTTGAGAAACTGAAAACATTAGTGGTCTGAAAGAGTGTCGTTATTTTTGCTGTTAAAATGTAGAGGGTAGTTTGGCATCTCCATCTGACATCTGCTCCTCATTGTCTTGTGCCAATGCAAACTCATCAAGTCAGAAAAAAATGAAATATTCCCCTCTGCTCCCAAACCCACCTCTCCTCTGGCTTGCTCTGCAGCTGTCAGCAGCTTGGCCACCTTGGTTTCATTACTGAACCGTGTCCCCCCACTCCCCCCACACCCAACCAGCTACTTCTGCTGCTGACAGTTGTGCTCTGAGTCTTGCTGAGCCTGGTTAAGATGCAGTTTCCCCCTGGCTCTCCGCATCGCCTTCGTGTCAAGCAGAGTCAGGTGGGACAAACCTCCTGAGAAACCCCATGTCTTAGTGTGAATTTGTGGTGATGAAGGTTTTAAGTTGAGTGTCTGGACTCCACCTTCTATAGGGAAAACTTGTATCAAACATAAAAATAGGAACAGAGAAACAGGAGGCCCAGAAGGATGGACAGTGTAGAAATGAAACCATGAAAACATGGCATAAAGGAGAAGCCAAAGGAGAAGGAGAAAAGGCAAATACTGCAAATTTAAATTCATTAAAGCCTTTCTGGTTTGACACAACTCTACCTGGTCTATGCTCCTAGTTTTGCTTGAGACAATGAGTGTTTTCTTGCCAGATAAATTAATGACCTTACCCATGTGGCAATCAAGAGGGGTGAGGTTGGGAGGGGGAGGCACATCCCTAGGAGATGTTGGAGGGTTATGTAAAAGTCCTAGAGCAACAGGAATTGTCAGGAGAAGGGTTTGGGGGAAGGAAGCAAGTCAGTTTGCGCTGAGGAGAAGGGTTGTGCTTTCAAATCCAAAATAAGCCAGCTTTAAAACACACCAAAGACCCAGTGGATCCAGGCTTCTGGATACAGCATTTAAAAATATTGGCACAGAGTGATGCCTGAACACAGTGTAAATGCTGAGGATCACATAGACACATCCAAGAGTGTGCAGGGAGGCCCATAAAAACTCTGCTTTCTGGGGGCTGAGCCCAAGCTTGGAAGCTCAGGGAAGCCACGATTCTCCCTGGGCCCATCTGCACAGCCCAGCCGCCTGCTGCTGGTGTACAGCAAAATGCAGCTGTGGAGCAGCTGCACCGAGACCTTGAGCTTCACACAGCCCCACAGACAGCCTGGACCTGGAGCATCCACAGGCCACTGAAGGTGCATGCCTATAGAAGTTGCAGAAGTACCATCAGCTGCCCTAAAGCCTTGCTAATCCAACAGCTCTTTACACCCCAAATGCTGCAGAAGCACTTAAGGTCCTTGACCAGCACCTGACTCCACTCACCCATAAAGCTCTCATTGGGTGGGACTGGCCTGATCCTCCACCTGTCAAAGAGGTAAGCCAATCCCACTATCACTGGAGGGGAGGTTTGCATTCCTGGGGTCTATATCTACTAGCTGAGCTCTGACCCCCCTTTTTGACTTTGCACTGGCTGTAGCTGGTTCTTCTGGGGATGGACCCTTTGGATAGCATTTTGCTGCACAGGCATTGCTGGTTCCTCATCTTGGCTGGGCTCCAGGCTGCACTCCCAGCCCAAATCATGTGTGAGTAATGCATTTGGTTTCTTCACTTCTGTTATCTCCAGTGTTGGCACCTGGATTTAAACATGGCTTTGTCTGCTGAGCTTGGATACTCTGGTCTTGGTCAAGATCCTCTTGTGGGCTCTGTTCCCAGTGTGCATTGAAAGCTGTGCCAGGCATGCAAGGGCATTTAAATCCATACTCAAAAGATGACCTCGGATTTGGTGTGGCTTCATACCCAGCCTCAGCACACAGCTAAGACACCAGCATGGCTTGTAAGCACTTCATTCAGGAGTTCTTTAGGATCATTGCACTGTGTATTTGTTTTGGAAGGAAGAAAGTGTTGCTTGAGATGCCTCTACCAGGATCAATTCAAGTTTTTTTTCCATGCCCTGGCTGTGTATGCAGACAGCAGCCCAGGGTTAGGAATGTACAGCTATGAAGTGCTGAGATATATTTTAAGACCTGAGCTTTGGGGAGCCAAACTATTGAGCTCCTCTCCTGGCAGTGAGCTCTTTAATTTCAGATTTTTCATGGCTCCTAGGATTTTTCCTGGTTTGAGCTTTTTCATGTCCTTGTTTCCATGCAGTCAGTACCATTTCTGGATAGCAGCGTGGCCTTCCTTCAAGGTCTGCTAGCAAACCAGCAAGCTGTCTGTTACCTCCAACTGGAATGCATCCCAAACCTTTCACCACCCGTCTCAGGGTATTGACAGCTCCAAGCATGTTCTCTAAACTGTTGATGCTGTTGGTATGGTTGTGATATTTTTCTCCTTAGTTGTGAGCTGCCGTGCTTTGCTTTGTTTATAGAAGCCTCACAGCGTTCATTAGGAAAAGCCTGGGCTGGAAAAACATGCCTTGTGCATCAAGTGGGTTGTTAGGGGGAAGGCAAAGCAAATCTGAGGCCGTGGTGTGGTGGAACTACACAGTGTGATTTATAGCAGGTTCAGGGCACTGGTAGGCAGGTTTGGAGTTGGTGCTGGCTTGGCGGGGTACGTGGGGCTAGGAGCGTTCCATTTTCTCCAGCGTAGCTGGTGAAGATCTCCAGCATCTGGAAGGTGGGTTGTGCTACTAGGCTTGGTGACTGGAGATCTTTGAAGGCCTTGTGATGGGTCGGATGTGTTCCTGCCCCAGGGTGTTGTCTGAGCGTGAAGGAGTTTTGTGTGGTGCACCAGACAAGTGCTTTGTGTCCCAAATGAAGGCTTCGTGGCTCTCAACGCTCCTCAACCACCTCTTAGGCTGTTCCTCAGGTCTGTGCTTGCAGG
>NW_028168686.1:0-40086 GCF_964237585.1 Gallinula chloropus
ACTTGCTGTCCTTTTTGCACTCATGGCTGTGTTTGTAGTCCTTTGTGCTTGCAAGTAGCTGTCACAGAGTCAGGTTACACAGTGAGTATAAGGGCCACTGCTGCAGCTGTGGGCTGGTGCCAGAGGAGCCTGGCAGGGGGTGGGTGGGCAGTGAGGGTGATGAAGAAGGCCCCTCTCTGTAAAAGGGCTACAGTTGTCATTAGCATCGATTGGGGAAACAGTGGCATCTCAAAATGCTCTGGCAGAAGATGGGATTGTTGTCTGAGGAGAGATACAGTCCTCTCTATGGATGAATTGCTTGTTCTTTCCCTCTCTTGTTTGCAGCATCTCATTTTTTGTGTCCTCATTTGTCATTCTTTCATCTGGGATAGAGTTAGTTTTCTTTCTAGCAGATGGTATAGTGTGATGTTTTGTATTTAGGATAAGAACAATGGTGATATATCACTAGTATTTTAGTTCTTGCCAAGCAGTCAAGGGTTCCTGAGTGTCTCATAGCAGCTAGCTGACAAGAAGGTTAGGGGCACCTGAGAAGTCAGAAATGGACAGGGCCAGGACAGCTGCCTGGAACTGGCCAAAGGGATAATCCAAGTGTATGATATCATACTCTGAGTATAACTGAGGGGGGCAGGCAACTCAGGAGCATTGGCTCTGGCTGGTGAACAGTTGTGCTGTGTATTGCTTGTACATTCTTTTATTATTACTATTGTCTTTAATTTTTTTCCTATTAAACTGTTTCTATCTCAAGCCATGAGTTTTATGCTTTTCTTTTTGATCAGCTCCCCCCCCCCCCCCTCACTGGAGAGGAGTAAACCAGCAAATGGCTGTGTAGTTAACTCTCTACCAGGTTAAATCCATCTCTCATTAGCCACATCCTGCTTTCATCTCCTTGTCTCACAACTCTTTTCTACATCCTGCTATCCTTCCTCCTGCTTTTCATTTTTCTCTCTCTGTCTTCTGCTGTATTTGGGTGCCGAGCCTTGTATCCAACTCACTACCAGGATTTGTTATGTGCACTAAGGAGTAAAATTTTCCTGTCACTTCTGGATGTGTTTGCAGCCCTCGGATGCAGAGCCTGTGGCTGTGGACAGGTGCAGGGATGATGTGCTGGATGATGTGCTGTGTGGCTACAGCTGGGGCAGCCCCAGGCATGGCCAATGAGGCTGAGGGAGGGGCCAGCCCTGGTCCATGAAGGGGCTCCAGCTGTACAAATAAAAACTATTTACATACCAAGTTGCAGCATCAATATGACAGATGCAGTAAAAGTGGCAATTATTGGTTTCAGTAAGAGTCCCTTTCTCCATTCAGCACTTTGCAATCCATCAATTTAAGTCAGAAAACCCATTCCTGCCTTTGAATCTTCTGCAGACAGGACTCTCCCCTTTCCCAGGGGACTGTGGGAAGGGTGGTGGGTGGGGCCAGGGGTATATGAGCAGCTGGACTTGGCCTAGGCTGCTTACTTTCCTGAAGGTTTTCTTTGGGGTTAGTGCTCTCTCTGTCTTTTGGCAGATGGAGCTTTGTAGTTGGCTTGGCTTTTTAGGAACGTGTATCTGCGATGGCTTGGCTGTTTGGGGAGATATATCTGAGGTAAGAACTTCAGGTTAAGCAGCATGTATATAATGGAAAGCATCTTTGTGTGTAGTTTTGAGTGTTTATGTTTTCAGGGGATTGTAAAGTGACTTTTTTATTATTATTTTTGCTTTGTTCTGTATGCTGTAAGCTGTGAGTATTGTTTCTAACAGGCCTAATGATGAGATTTTTCTAGTTGGGATTAGGGCGAGCATCTTGTCCACGTACTGAGTTTTAGTCTTTTCCTATAAAGTAATGGGTATCAAAGGTGTAGTATCTTCTGGGTTTCAGGACAGCTCATGGCTTTCCTGGATGTTCCCAGAGTCACAGGGTTTTGTGACTTTTCTTGTGGGGTCTGAGGTTTGTGGGTGTTTCTAAATGGGTTTTTTAGCTTCTTTGGGTTTTGGGCTTTGTGGGGGTTCTTTGGGTATTTTAGTCTGTTCATTTTTCCTGTTGCCAGCTTTTAACTGGTGGAGAGAAGCATCAAGGTGGTGAAGGTCTCTTGCTAGTGTTAGAAGCTGGTAGGGAGTTGCTTTTTCTGCTGCCGTGCAGATCTCTACCTGCCTCCTGCCCATTCCTTTTTCTTTTTTTCCCCAACATGGAGAAAGGAGACTGAGGAGGGAGACCTCCTCATATTCTATGGCTTCCTTATGGGGGGAGGCACTGGTTTCTCTTTGGTGACTAGTGACTGAACCTGAGGGAATGTTGTGAAGCTGCAACAGGGGTTGTTTAGGTTGGATATTAGGAAGAGGCTCTTTACTCATAGGACGGTCAGGCATTGGAACAGGCTTTTCAGGGAAGTGGTCACAGCACCCCACTTGACTGAGGTCAAGTGTCTGGATGATGCACTGAGTCAGATGCTCTGACTTGGCTGGTCCTGTGTGGAGCAAGGAGTTGGACTTGATGATCCTTATGGGTCCCTTCCAACTCAGGATATTCTACGATCATCTGCTTCTTTCTTGCTCTCTCTGCCAGCCCATCTACCTTTCCGGTTCCCCAAATCTTAAACATTAATCTCTTGCCACATCTGTCTGTGCCACTTTGCCTGATAATCAGTCTTTCATTCCAAATATGGGGTTTTAAAAAAGTTTTATCTTGTATTGTATTTTTAGGGGGTTGTAAGATGGCCCTATACAATTATCTATTGGTCTTTGGTTCTAAATGTGTGGTGTTTTACTGACTTTCCTGACCATACAGAAGATAGAACCTCACCTTTTATTAACTAACATTGCTCTGTAATGTTTAAGTCCTGAGCATCGCTTCTCCTAGCAGGCACAATGATGAGATTGTCTAGGTGGGGTTAGGATGAGCCTTTTATCTGCCTGTAGAGCCTTAGTCTTTCCCAACAAAATAACGGGGACCAAATACGTAGCATTTTCCCGGTTCCTGGTCAGCTCACAACATTCCTAACAGTTCCCAGAGCACCGTGGGTTTTTTTCTAGCTCATTTGGAGGTCACAGCAGGCCCCTCATGGACTATAAGCATTAGCCCTTTATTAAGGCAGAGTAGAGAATGTTTTTAGCAAGAATCCTTTTCTCCATTCAGCATTGATTCTCTGATAAACAACTTGGGTCACAAGAGCCACACCTGCTCCTCCAGCTGCTTTTAATCCCTCTGCAGGCAGCATCATCCCCTTTCCCAGGCCACTGTGGGAAGGGCAGTGGGTGGAGCCTGGGGTATATAAGGCACCTGCCTTGCCTTTGGCAGCTCATTCTACTCTCTGTCTCCTGTCATAGTGTTCTGGTTTTCATTCTGCAGCTGAAGCATTGGAGTTGCTGCTGTTGTCTTGGTTCGTGCATTCAAGGTAAGTGTTTTATAACTAGCTAAGTGTGGCCAGTGTCTACCTAGTCAAATGTACTTATTGATGAAGCTTGACTTGCGTTTAGTTTGTGTCTTTTGTGTTGCCTTTGCCAGGGCAACTCAATCCTATCAGGTTAGCTGTCGGTCTTTTGCTTCTGGGTGCACGGCATTTTACCGGCGTTCCTGACTTTGCACAAGATGGACTGTTGGGGTTTTATTTCACCAGCTTTGCTCTTTAAACCGTAAGCCGTTAGCACCACTTCTGTTACTAGGTCTGATGATAAGCTTATCCGGCTAGGGCTTGAGTAAGCTGCTTGCTTGCGTATAGGCTTTTAGCATTTCCTAATAAAGTCATGGGTATCAAAGGCAACTCTCTTCCGGGTTACGGGACAGTTTATGGCTTTTCCTCATTGTTTTCAGAACTGTGATCCTTTTAGAACCAGTGCAGTTTGCAGCAGGTCCTTTGTTGGCTATAAGTATTGGGACTTGATTTCTCCTACGGCATGTTACTGGCTTTAGACTTTGGTGGAAGGCGTTGTACGCAATACCCGAAGCGTGGCTCCATTGAGCAGATCCCGTCAGTGAAGGTCTAACTGCTGTTTCTTACGTTTTACAGGTGGCACCTGAGGGTCGCCTCCAGTGTGCATCTCCGTTTCTCTCAAGAATGGATTTGGGATCCCTGGACTTTTCAATGCTAAGTCGAGGGAGTAGGAGAAAAGGGCAAGATGGGGAGCGGCAGTGGAGAGGGTGCCTGCGTTGCAGGTGAGTTATAGGCATCCCTTGTTTATTTTATAGCCCTGGCACAAACCTTGGCGCAGGCACCTGTAAATGGCGGAGGCTGTGAGCGATCGGTCAGGTAAGGGAATGGGAGATGGGAACAGGTTTTGGGCAGTCTCTTGGCATGTGGCCTTCTGCTTTGTTTCCTGCAGGCCCATAGAGAGCATCGTTGGGACATAGCCACGTGTCTGAGCGCACTGAGAAGGTGAAGCGGTTGTCGTCTGTGTTGGTGTCTAACACCAAAGCATGACATGGCAGGTAGATGGAGCGTTTGGCTCTGATTTTGCAGGTGCTGCGCAGCCACCTTGCGCCATGTGCCTCTGTATTGGGGTGGTCTAAGGGATAGTGTTCCTCTGTATTGCGCTTGCCTTGTGCCATGCGCCTCTCTATTGGGGTGGTATAATGCATAGTGTGTCTCTATTGTGTTCACCGTGCGCCGTATGCCTCTGTATTACGCTTGTTGTGCGCCGTATGCCTCTGTATTACGCTTGTTGTGCGCCGTATGCCTCTGTAGTACGCTTGTTGTGCGCCGTATGCCTCTGTAGTACGCTTGTTGTGCGCCGTATGCCTCTGTAGTACGCTTGTTGTGCGCCGTATGCCTCTGTATTACGCTTGTTGTGCGCCGTATGCCTCTGTATTACGCTTGTTGTGCGCCGTATGCCTCTGTATTACGCTTGTTGTGCGCCGTATGCCTCTGTATTACGCTTGTTGTGCGCCGTATGCCTCTGTATTACGCTTGTTGTGCGCCGTATGCCTCTGTATTACGCTTGTTGTGTGCCATGTGAGACGGGAGTTCCTAAATGGAAGCGAGAGGTCTGGAATGGTGTGGTAATGAGTTGGCATCGGGGGACTTGCCTAATAGACACTTGTGTTTTTCAGACGGGGCAAGAGGCAATGCATACGGATGCAGCGACAGAGGAGTCAAGGGGAAGACCCCAAGCAGGTAGGTCGGCCAGTGGCATTAGCGTGATGAAATGATCAGCGGCTCTGTGCCACCTTTTAAGATTTTTGTGTGTGTGTCTGTTTCTCTTTTGAAGGTGCGAAGCGAGGAGGAGAGCAGTCCGTTTCCAGGAAAGGTGACTCGGGCCAGGCGAGCCATTCCTAGTGGGCCAGTGTTGTGTTGCACGTGAGTGTTACAGGCATCCCTTGTTTGTGTGTTTATAGGCCAGGCCTGAGCGTCTGCGCAGCTACCAGTAAATGGCATGGGCCAGGTGAGCGATTTGTTAAGGTATGGTAATGGAAGGTGGGAACCTGTTTCTTTTTCAGGTCCTGGAGTCGGTGGTGGGACATGGCCATGGCACACAGAGAAGGTGAGGCGGCCGTTACCTGTGGCGGTAACCATGGCCCCTCGTGAACTGTAAGCATTAGCCCTTTATTTCACAGGCCCGTAGCAGAGCCCAGAGTTCAGTGGAAGACCAAACATAGCACTTGCCTGCAAAAGATGAGGTATGCCCCGCAATTGCGGCTTCTGGGGAACTGTGCCAACTGGGGACCGGGGAGCAAGGGAGATAAATAATGAGGGAACTGGAGCCTGGGAGGAAGGGAGGCTTCCTGCGGAGACCTGAGGAATCGGTAAACTGTCGGTCTGCATCCGAGTGACTCGCTCAATGCTCTTTGCAGATGCAGCGGGATGAGCGGAGTGCCCTAAGAAAGCAGGTCAGCGTATGTTACGCATGGTAAGATGCCACCGGTGGCTGTATGAGTAGCTTATCCGTTTGGGTCTGTAATTTTTTGTCTGAATTCTCAAACTGCCAAGCAAAGCCAGAGGTCAGCACCAGCGGTGACCTCGGCCAGGTGAGCTGAGAGTAGCGGGCTAAAGCAGCAATCGCTTTTTCAGGGGTGACTGTGTCTGTGAAGTTCTAACTGTCTCTTTTGCTTTACAGGAGCTACCCGAGGCTTGACACAGCAAAGCGTCCCAGTAAGCAGACATGCAGTAGACGTTTTACCCTGTCAAGAAAGGATTTTGGCTCTCCGGACTCCTCAAAGCTAAGTAGGAGGAGCCGGATAAGAGGGCAAAAATGGGAGGGGTGGGGGTGAGGCTGGGTAAGGCTGCATGGGGAGGAGCAGGTCAATTGTCAGCACAATGCCAGGGTGTGCCGGGCAGGGCAGCTCCAGCACGTGTCTGTCTGTCCGCTTCTTGTTGTGTGGTGTGTCTTGTGTGTCTTCTGTGTCTTAGTCCCTGTCTGGGTGTCAGCATCCTCTTTGCGCTCAAAGGGGCACAGCGTGCCTCTCGGGCATAGTCTCTAGGGTCTCGGATGCCCACGCTCGCTCATCAGCATAGCGCCCACGGGGCTCTTCTTGCTTTGCCTGGCAGGGTCACGGCACGGTTTGTCCTTGCGTCTTGGAAGTTTCCGGTCGGTCCTCTCTTAGGGCATCATTGCAGGCTCTGGCGGGAGCTCTGTTCTCTGGTCACCTATTCTCACATCCCGAGGCTTTTTCCTTGCATCTTTCCATCGTTAGGTCTTGAAGATGGTCTTCTTGAGCATCCGTCATCACAATTTTGAACGGCTCGCTGGAAGGACTTACTGTCCAGTCCCCCCTCTTCTGGGGTTGCCATAAAGCTTCCTCCCATTCGCTCTCAGTGGCGTAGTTTGACAGTTGCCTGTGCAGGAGCCCTTCTTGCTGACAGTCTTTGGCCATCTTGGAGTCGTATCGTCCACAGAGTTCTGTGTTGTGTCATTCTGTGCATGTTTGGCTGGGAGCTGCTCTGCCCGGGGCTGTGGAGCTGGGGTGACATGGCACAGCAGTAAGAGTCTAGGGTTAGCATGCCGGATTCTGCCCGGGAGGCCTTGGTAAAGGCAGTACCGTCAGCAGGGTGTGCAGACCGTCCTTTCCGTCCCGTTCCTGGGAGATGATGGGAGCTGCCTGGGTGGGGCCCTTCAGCGTTGGAAGGAGCAGATGGGATTTTGCAGGGGTGTAAGGCTGTGGGGCTCTGAGGTATGCCGGCTGGGTTTTTTTTCTGTTTGTGTTTTAATGGCTGCTTGCAGTTAGACTCCAGGTAGGGTTCCTAAATGGAAGTGAGAGGTCTGCAATGGTGCAGCAATGAGTTGGCATCATGGAGACTTGCTTAATAAATTGTTGGGTTTTTCAGATGGGGCCAGAGGCGATGCATACCGATGCAGCGACAGAGGAGTCGAGGGGAAGACCCCAAGGAGGTAGGTCGGCCAGTGGTGTCAGCGTGATGAAATGGTGCGCAGCTCTGTGCCACCTTGTAAGATTTTTGTGTGTGTGGCAGTTTCCCTTTTGAAGATGCAAAGCGAGGAGGAAAGGGGGCCATTTCCAGGGAAGGCAACTCGGGCCAGGCGAGCCATTCCCAGCGGGCCAGTGTTGCGTTGCAGGTGAGGGTCGCAGGCATCCCTTGCTTGTGGGGTTTGATAATCAGTCTTTCATTCCAAATATGGGTTTTAAAAAAAATTTTACTTATTTAGTATTGTATTTTTAGGGGGTTGTAAGATGACGCTATACGGTTATCTATTGATCGTTGGTTCTAAGTGTGTGGCATTTTACTGACATTCCTGACCGTACAGAAGATGGAACCTCACCTTACTGGCGAAACGCCACAGAGTTGTTGCCCTGTCTGATCGGAAGTCCTCCGGCGGCCATTTTAGCGGCGAAGCGCCACAGCGGTTTCCTCTCTATGATCGTAAGTCCTCCGGCGGCCATTTTAGCGGCGAAGCGCCGCAGCGGTTTCCCCTCTATGATCGTAAGTCCTCCGGCGGCCATTTTAGCGGCGAAACGCCGCAGCGGTTTCCCCTCTATGATCGTAAGTCCTCCGGCGGCCATTTTAGTGGCGAAGCGCCACAGCGGTTTCCTCTCTATGATCGTAAGTCCTCCGGCGGCCATTTTACCGCCGAAACGCCGCAGCGGTTTCCCCTCTATGATCGTAAGTCCTCCGGCGGCCATTTTAGCGGCGAAGCGCCGCAGCGGTTTCCCCTCTATGATCGTAAGTCCTCCGGCGGCCATTTTACCGCCGAAACGCCGCGGTGAGTTTCATCTCTGGCCGAAAGTCCTCCGGCGGCCGTTTAACTACCAAGATAGCAGATTTTGATTTTGTGTGTGTGTGTGTTTATGGTCGGAAGTTCTCCAGGGACTATTTTACCATTGAAATACCATAAAGATTAAAATTTGGAGCATGAAATACCCCAATGAAATGCAACGGTCCCTGAATGCTGCCTGGATACTGTGACCGTGTGATTAGTTCGGGGGCATTTTGGTCTGGGACGTAATTTTGTTTTGGCAGGTCTGTCACAGACACCAGCTCTGCTGGCCACCCCCCTCCCTGGAAGCAACAGTTGACATGGGCAAGTATTTTGAGCCAAAGAAAGGGGTCTTTTTTTCTTTTTCCATCTCTCTCTGGTTCCCTCTCTCTGTCACGTAGGGCCCTCAGCCACTATTTTTGCGTTTTCCCTTGTAGCCCGTTGGTATCTTTGCCATCTTTGGCTCTGTCTGGCTCAGTGTTCCTGTTGTTTGAGAGTGTAACACCCCATTTCAATTTCTTGGTCTCTCTTGATCTTGTTCTCTGCCCCTCATTTTTAATTCTTTCCTCTCTGTCCCGTCACTATTTTCCCCTTTCTCTGTTGCACCCCCTGTCTTGTTCCCTGTCCCTGTTTTTCTAAAGCCTCTCCCCTCTAATCTGTAGCCCACTGCTAGATTTTTCTTTTCCCCTCTCAGTTTGTCAGGATCCCTTTCTCTCTCTTTTTTTTTTTTTGTTGTTCCTCTCTGCTGTATTGCCTGTCCCTTCTTTTCTTTTTCCTTCCTGCTCTGCCCTTCTGAGTCCCTGTCAACCACCACTGTTTTAACTTTCTCTTTCTCTGTCCATCTCTCTCTCTAATTTCTATTTCCTCCCTTGCTCCGTGGAAGCCCATCAGGACACATTTTCCTCTTACTCTCCAGTACAACTCCCTCTCTCCACCTTTTGATTCCTCTGTCTTTGCCCTGTTGCCTATGGCTGGTTTTGTTTTATCCATCTCTCTCCTTCTGTGTTGCTCAAGATCCTGTTTTTATTTATTTATTAACTCCTAGAATTGTTAGGGTTGGAAAAGACCTTTATTATCAGGTCCAAATGTGAGCCTAGCACAGCCGAGTCCACCTAGTACCTCTATTACATGCAGCCCATACCTTCTGACATACTCTTTCTCCATCTCTCTGACTAGTTCCCAGACCCTCTTCCTCCCTCTCCCCTGCCTTGCCCTTAATAGCTGTTGCCTGAGCATTCATGCATTATTCACATTCGTATTCATTGCACACACACGTGGGTGCACTTCCTCCTCTTTCAAGCTTGACCTTAGGTTTTGCACAGCAGAGTCTCAGGTATAATGAACTTACTTGACAGGTGCAGCAGCAGGACCAGCCCAGGCTAGGTGCCTCCAGAGAGACCCGGAACCAAGTTTTATGTTTTTCTTTTTGATCCTCTTCCCCCATTTTACTAGAGAGGAGCAAGCCAGCAAATGGCTGTGTGGTTCTTTTAACTCCATATCAGGTTTAATTCCTCTCTTGTTAGCAATGTTCTGCTTTCCATCTCCCTGTCCCAGAACTCTTTTCTATGTCCCTCTATCCTTCCTCCTGCTTTTGATTTTTCTTTCTCTGTCTCCTGCTGCATTTGGGCACCGAACCTTGTAGCCAGCTTGCTGCTGGGATTTGTTATGTGCACAAATGAGTAAACTTTTTGTCGCGTCTGGATGAGTTTGTAGCCACTGGATGCAGAACCCATGGCTGTGGACAGGTGCAGAGGAGGGGGTGATGTGCTGTGGGACTGCAACTGGGGCAGCCCCAGGTGTGGCCAATGAGGCTGAGGGTGGGGCCAACCCTGCTCCATAAAGGGGCTCCAGCTCTAAAGGGGGTTATTTGAGCATGTCTGTGGGAGCTGACAAGGGGGAACGGGCTGAGGAGAAGATCCAAAAAGGTGTGTGTGTTGTGTGTTGTTGTCTTGCAGGTATGCAGCTGCCTCTGGGAAAGGACGGCTGGTCCTCACAGTGAGGAAGAATCTCCTGAAGCTGCCTACAAGGTAGTCGACTAGCACATGATGATAGGAGCTCAGTGCCTCTGTTGACTACGTACTAAGCTGCTGTGTAGTGAGGAAGTTTTGTAAAACAGGACAATCAAGACATCAGACCAGGTAAGGGTCTGGCAGGCATCGCTATGGAGGAGGAAAGGGCGGAGGTGGAGAGAAGCATCAAGGTGGTGAAGGTCTCTTGCTAGTGTTAGAAGCTGGTAGGGAGTTGCTTTTTCTGCTGCCGTGCAGATCTCTACCTGCCTCCTGCCCATTCCTTTTTCTTTTTTTCCCCAACATGGAGAAAGGAGACTGAGGAGGGAGACCTCCTCATATTCTATGGCTTCCTTATGGGGGGAGGCACTGGTTTCTCTTTGGTGACTAATGACTGAACCTGAGGGAATGTTGTGAAGCTGCAACAGGGGTTGTTTAGGTTGGATATTAGGAAGAGGCTCTTTACTCATAGGACGGTCAGGCATTGGAACAGGCTTTTCAGGGAAGTGGTCACAACACCCCACTCGACTGAGGTCAAGTGTCTGGATGATGCACCGAGTCAGATGCTCTGACTTGGCTGGTCCTGTGTGGAGCAAGGAGTTGGACTTGATGATCCTTATGGGTCCCTTCCAACTCAGGATATTCTACGATCATCTGCTTCTTTCTTGCTCTCTCTGCCAGCCCATCTACCTTTCCGGTTCCCCAAATCTTAAATATTAATCTCTTGCCACATCTGTCTGTGCCACTTTGCCTGATAATCAGTCTTTCATTCCAAATATGGGGTTTTAAAAAAGTTTTATCTTGTATTGTATTTTTAGGGGGTTGTAAGATGACCCTATACAATTATCTATTGGTCTTTGGTTCTAAGTGTGTGGTGTTTTACTGACTTTCCTGACCATACAGAAGATAGAACCTCACCTTTTATTAACTAACATTGCTCTGTAATGTTTAAGTCCTGAGCATCGCTTCTCCTAGCAGGCACAATGATGAGATTGTCTAGGTGGGGTTAGGATGAGCCTTTTATCTGCCTGTAGAGCCTTAGCCTTTCCCAACAAAATAACGGGGACCAAATACGTAGCATTTTCCTGGTTCCCGGTCAGCTCACGACATTCCTAACAGTTCCCAGAGCACCGTGGTTTTTTTTTTTTTTTAGCTCATTTGGAGGTCACAGCAGGCCCCTCATGGACTATAAGCATTAGCCCTTTATTAAGGCAGAGTAGAGAATGTTTTTAGCAAGAATCCTTTTCTCCATTCAGCATTGATTCTCTGATAAACAACTTGGGTCACAAGAGCCACACCTGCTCCTCCAGCTGCTTTTAATCCCTCTGCAGGCAGCATCATCCCCTTTCCCAGGCCACTGTGGGAAGGGCAGTGGGTGGAGCCTGGGGTATATAAGGCACCTGCCTTGCCTTTGGCAGCTCATTCTACTCTCTGTCTCCTGTCAGTGTGTTCTGGTTTTCATTCTGCAGCTGAAGCATTGGAGTTGCTGCTGTTGTCTTGGTTCGTGCATTCAAGGTAAGTGTTTTGCAATTAGCTAAGTGTGGCCAGTGTCTACCTAGTCAAATGTACTTATTGATGAAGCTTGACTTGCGTTTAGTTTGTGTCTTTTGTGTTGCCTTTGCCAGGGCAACTCAATCCTATCAGGTTAGCTGTCGGTCTTTTGCTTCTGGGTGCACAGCATTTTACCGGCGTTCCTGACTTTGCACAAGATGGACTGTTGGGGTTTTATTTCACCAGCTTTGCTCTTCAAACTGTAAGCCGTTAGCACCACTTCTGTTACTAGGTCTGATGATAAGCTTATCCGGCTAGGGCTTGAGTAAGCTTCTTGCTTGCGTATAGGCTTTTAGCATTTCCTAATAAAGTCATGGGTATCAAAGGCAACTCTCTTCCGGGTTACGGGACAGTTTATGGCTTTTCCTCATTGTTCTCAGAACTGTGATCCTTTTAGAACCAGCGCAGTTTGCAGCAGGTCCTTTGTTGACTATAAGTATTGGGACTTGATTTCTCCTACGGCATGTTACTGGCTTTAGACTTTGGTGGAAGGCGTTGTACGCAATACCCGAAGCGTGGCTCCATTGAGCAGATCCCGTCAGTGAAGGTCTAACTGCTGTTTCTTACGTTTTACAGGTGGCACCTGAGGGTCGCCTCCAGTGTGCATCTCCGTTTCTCTCAAGAATGGATTTGGGATCCCTGGACTTTTCAATGCTAAGTCGAGGGAGTAGGAGAAAAGGGCAAGATGGGGAGCGGCAATGGAGAGGGTGCCTGCGTTGCAGGTGAGTTATAGGCATCGCTTGTTTATTTTATAGCCCCGGCATGAACCTCAGCGCAGGCACCTGTAAATGGCGGAGGCTGCGAGCGATCGGTCAGGTAAGGGAATGGGAGATGGGAACAGGTTTTGGGCGGTCTCTTGGCATGTGGCCTTCTGCTTTGTTTCCTGCAGGCCCCATAGAGAGCATCGTTGGGACATAGCCACGTGTCTGAGCGCACTGAGAAGGTGAAGCGGTTGTCGTCTGTGTTGGTGTCTAACACCAAAGCATGACATGGCAGGTAGATGGAGCGTTTGGCTCTGATTTTGCAGATGCTGCGCAGTCACCTTGCGCCGTGTGCCTCTGTATTGGTGTGGTCTAAGGGATAGCGTTCCTCTGTATTGCGCTTGCCTTGTGCCATGCGCCTCTCTATTGGGGTGGTATAATGCATAGTGTGTCTCTATTGTGTTCACCGTGCGCCGTATGCCTCTGTATTACGCTTGTTGTGCGCCGTATGCCTCTGTATTACGCTTGTTGTGCGCCGTATGCCTCTGTATTACGCTTGTTGTGCGCCGTATGCCTCTGTATTACGCTTGTTGTGCGCCGTATGCCTCTGTATTACGCTTGTTGTGCGCCGTATGCCTCTGTATTACGCTTGTTGTGTGCCATGTGAGACGGGAGTTCCTAAATGGAAGCGAGAGGTCTGGAATGGTGCGGTAATGAGTTGGCATCGGGGGACTTGCCTAATAGACACTTGTGTTTTTCAGACGGGGCCAGAGGCAATGCATACGGATGCAGCGACAGAGGAGTCAAGGGGAAGACCCCAAGCAGGTAGGTCGGCCAGTGGCATTAGCGTGATGAAATGATCAGCGGCTCTGTGCCACCTTTTAAGATTTTTGTGTGTGTGTCTGTTTCTCTTTTGAAGGTGCGAAGCGAGGAGGAGAGCAGTCCGTTTCCAGGAAAGGTGACTCGGGCCAGGCGAGCCATTCCTAGTGGGCCAGTGTTGTGTTGCACGTGAGTGTTACAGGCATCCCTTGTTTGTGTGTTTATAGGCCAGGCCTGAGCGTCTGCGCAGCTACCAGTAAATGGCATGGGCCAGGTGAGCGATTTGTTAAGGTATGGTAATGGAAGGTGGGAACCTGTTTCTTTTTCAGGTCCTGGAGTCGGTGGTGGGACATGGCCATGGCACACAGAGAAGGTGAGGCGGCCGTTACCTGTGGCGGTAACCATGGCCCCTCGTGAACTGTAAGCATTAGCCCTTTATTTCACAGGCCCGTAGCAGAGCCCAGAGTTCAGTGGAAGACCAAACATAGCACTTGCCTGCAAAAGATGAGGTATGCCCCGCAATTGCGGCTTCTGGGGAACTGTGCCAACTGGGGACCGGGGAGCAAGGGAGATAAATAATGAGGGAACTGGAGCCTGGGAGGAAGGGAGGCTTCCTGCGGAGACCTGAGGAATCGGTAAACTGTCGGTCTGCATCCGGGTGACTCGCTCAATGCTCTTTGCAGATGCAGCGGGATGAGCGGAGTGCCCTAAGAAAGCAGGTCAGCGTATGTTACGCATGGTAAGATGCCACCGGTGGCTGTATGAGTAGCTTATCCGTTTGGGTCTGTAATTTTTTGTCTGAATTCTCAAACTGCCAAGCAAAGCCAGAGGTCAGCACCAGCGGTGACCTCGGCCAGGTGAGCTGAGAGTAGCGGGCTAAAGCAGCAATCGCTTTTTCAGGGGTGACTGTGTCTGTGAAGTTCTAACTGTCTCTTTTGCTTTACAGGAGCTACCCGAGGCTTGACACAGCAAAGCGTCCCAGTAAGCAGACATGCAGTAGACGTTTTACCCTGTCAAGAAAGGATTTTGGCTCTCCGGACTCCTCAAAGCTAAGTAGGAGGAGCCGGATAAGAGGGCAAAAATGGGAGGGGTGGGGGTGAGGCTGGGTAAGGCTGCATGGGGAGGAGCAGGTCAATTGTCAGCACAATGCCAGGGTGTGCCGGGCAGGGCAGCTCCAGCACGTGTCTGTCTGTCCGCTTCTTGTTGTGTGGTGTGTCTTGTGTGTCTTCTGTGTCTTAGTCCCTGTCTGGGTGTCAGCATCCTCTTTGCGCTCAAAGGGGCACAGCGTGCCTCTCGGGCATAGTCTCTAGGGTCTCGGATGCCCACGCTCGCTCATCAGCATAGCGCCCACGGGGCTCTTCTTGCTTTGCCTGGCAGGGTCACGGCACGGTTTGTCCTTGCGTCTTGGAAGTTTCCGGTCGGTCCTCTCTTAGGGCATCATTGCAGGCTCTGGCGGGAGCTCTGTTCTCTGGTCACCTATTCTCACATCCCGAGGCTTTTTCCTTGCATCTTTCCATTGTTAGGTCTTGAAGATGGTCTTCTTGAGCATCCGTCATCACAATTTTGAATGGCTCGCTGGAAGGACTTACTGTCCAGTCCCCCCTCTTCTGGGGTTGCCATAAAGCTTCCTCCCATTCGCTCTCAGTGGCGTAGTTTGACAGTTGCCTGTGCAGGAGCCCTTCTTGCTGACAGTGTTTGGCCATCTTGGAGTCGTATCGTCCACAGAGTTCTGTGTTGTGTCATTCTGTGCATGTTTGGCTGGGAGCTGCTCTGCCCGGGGCTGTGGAGCTGGGGTGACATGGCACAGCAGTAAGAGTCTAGGGTTAGCATGCCGGATTCTGCCCGGGAGGCCTTGGTAAAGGCGGTACCGTCAGCAGGGTGTGCGGACCGTCCTTTCCGTCCCGTTCCTGGGAGATGATGGGAGCTGCCTGGGTGGGGCCCTTCAGCGTTGGAAGGAGCAGATGGGATTTTGCAGGGGTGTAAGGCTGTGGGGCTCTGAGGTATGCCGGCTGGGTTTTTTTTCTGTTTGTGTTTTAATGGCTGCTTGCAGTTAGACTCCAGGTAGGGTTCCTAAATGGAAGTGAGAGGTCTGCAATGGTGCAGCAATGAGTTGGCATCATGGAGACTTGCTTAATAAATTGTTGGGTTTTTCAGATGGGGCCAGAGGCGATGCATACCGATGCAGCGACAGAGGAGTCGAGGGGAAGACCCCAAGGAGGTAGGTCGGCCAGTGGTGTCAGCGTGATGAAATGGTGCGCAGCTCTGTGCCACCTTGTAAGATTTTTGTGTGTGTGGCAGTTTCCCTTTTGAAGATGCAAAGCGAGGAGGAAAGGGGGCCATTTCCAGGGAAGGCAACTCGGGCCAGGCGAGCCATTCCCAGCGGGCCAGTGTTGCGTTGCAGGTGAGGGTCGCAGGCATCCCTTGCTTGTGGGGTTTGATAATCAGTCTTTCATTCCAAATATGGGTTTTAAAAAAAATTTTACTTATTTAGTATTGTATTTTTAGGGGGTTGTAAGATGACGCTATACGGTTATCTATTGATCGTTGGTTCTAAGTGTGTGGCATTTTACTGACATTCCTGACCGTACAGAAGATGGAACCTCACCTTACTGGCGAAACGCCACAGAGTTGTTGCCCTGTCTGATCGGAAGTCCTCCGGCGGCCATTTTAGCGGCGAAGCGCCGCAGCGGTTTCCCCTCTATGATCGTAAGTCCTCCGGCGGCCATTTTAGCGGCGAAGCGCCGCAGCGGTTTCCCCTCTATGATCGTAAGTCCTCCGGCGGCCATTTTAGCGGCGAAGCGCCGCAGCGGTTTCCCCTCTATGATCGTAAGTCCTCCGGCGGCCATTTTACCGCCGAAACGCCGCGGTGAGTTTCATCTCTGGCCGAAAGTCCTCCGGCGGCCGTTTAACTACCAAGATAGCAGATTTTGATTTTGTGTGTGTGTGTGTTTATGGTCGGAAGTTCTCCAGGGACTATTTTACCATTGAAATACCATAAAGATTAAAATTTGGAGCATGAAATACCCCAATGAAATGCAACGGTCCCTGAATGCTGCCTGGATACTGTGACCGTGTGATTAGTTCGGGGGCATTTTGGTCTGGGACGTAATTTTGTTTTGGCAGGTCTGTCACAGACACCAGCTCTGCTGGCCACCCCCCTCCCTGGAAGCAACAGTTGACATGGGCAAGTATTTTGAGCCAAAGAAAGGGGTCTTTTTTTCTTTTTCCATCTCTCTCTGGTTCCCTCTCTCTGTCACGTAGGGCCCTCAGCCACTATTTTTGCGTTTTCCCTTGTAGCCCGTTGGTATCTTTGCCATCTTTGGCTCTGTCTGGCTCAGTGTTCCTGTTGTTTGAGAGTGTAACACCCCATTTCAATTTCTTTGTCTCTCTTGATCTTGTTCTCTGCCCCTCATTTTTAATTCTTTCCTCTCTGTCCCGTCACTATTTTCCCCTTTCTCTGTTGCACCCCCTGTCTTGTTCCCTGTCCCTGTTTTTCTAAAGCCTCTCCCCTCTAATCTGTAGCCCACTGCTAGATTTTTCTTTTCCCCTCTCAGTTTGTCAGGATCCCTTTCTCTCTTTTTTTTTTTTTTTTTGTTCCTCTCTGCTGTATTGCCTGTCCCTTCTTTTCTTTTTCCTTCCTGCTCTGCCCTTCTGAGTCCCTGTCAACCACCACTGTTTTAACTTTCTCTTTCTCTGTCCATCTCTCTCTCTAATTTCTATTTCCTCCCTTGCTCCGTGGAAGCCCATCAGGACACATTTTCCTCTTACTCTCCAGTACAACTCCCTCTCTCCACCTTTTGATTCCTCTGTCTTTGCCCTGTTGCCTATGGCTGGTTTTGTTTTATCCATCTCTCTCCTTCTGTGTTGCTCAAGATCCTGTTTTTATTTATTTATTAACTCCTAGAATTGTTAGGGTTGGAAAAGACCTTTATTATCAGGTCCAAATGTGAGCCTAGCACAGCCGAGTCCACCTAGTACCTCTATTACATGCAGCCCATACCTTCTGACATACTCTTTCTCCATCTCTCTGACTAGTTCCCAGACCCTCTTCCTCCCTCTCCCCTGCCTTGCCCTTAATAGCTGTTGCCTGAGCATTCATGCATTATTCACATTCGTATTCATTGCACACACACGTGGGTGCACTTCCTCCTCTTTCAAGCTTGACCTTAGGTTTTGCACAGCAGAGTCTCAGGTATAATGAACTTACTTGACAGGTGCAGCAGCAGGACCAGCCCAGGCTAGGTGCCTCCAGAGAGACCCGGAACCAAGTTTTATGTTTTTCTTTTTGATCCTCTTCCCCCATTTTACTAGAGAGGAGCAAGCCAGCAAATGGCTGTGTGGTTCTTTTAACTCCATATCAGGTTTAATTCCTCTCTTGTTAGCAATGTTCTGCTTTCCATCTCCCTGTCCCAGAACTCTTTTCTATGTCCCTCTATCCTTCCTCCTGCTTTTGATTTTTCTTTCTCTGTCTCCTGCTGCATTTGGGCACTGAACCTTGTAGCCAGCTTGCTGCTGGGATTTGTTATGTGCACAAATGAGTAAACTTTTTGTCGCGTCTGGATGAGTTTGTAGCCACTGGATGCAGAACCCATGGCTGTGGACAGGTGCAGAGGAGGGGGTGATGTGCTGTGGGACTGCAGCTGGGGCAGCCCCAGGTGTGGCCAATGAGGCTGAGGGTGGGGCCAACCCTGCTCCATAAAGGGGCTCCAGCTCTAAAGGGGGTTATTTGAGCATGTCTGTGGGAGCTGACAAGGGGGAACGGGCTGAGGAGAAGATCCAAAAAGGTGTGTGTGTTGTGTGTTGTTGTCTTGCAGGTATGCAGCTGCCTCTGGGAAAGGACGGCTGGTCCTCACAGTGAGGAAGAATCTCCTGAAGCTGCCTACAAGGTAGTCGACTAGCACATGATGATAGGAGCTCAGTGCCTCTGTTGACTACGTACTAAGCTGCTGTGTAGTGAGGAAGTTTTGTAAAACAGGACAATCAAGACATCAGACCAGGTAAGGGTCTGGCAGGCATCGCTATGGAGGAGGAAAGGGCGGAGGTGGAGAGAAGCATCAAGGTGGTGAAGGTCTCTTGCTAGTGTTAGAAGCTGGTAGGGAGTTGCTTTTTCTGCTGCCGTGCAGATCTCTACCTGCCTCCTGCCCATTCCTTTTTCTTTTTTTCCCCAACATGGAGAAAGGAGACTGAGGAGGGAGACCTCCTCATATTCTATGGCTTCCTTATGGGGGGAGGCACTGGTTTCTCTTTGGTGACTAATGACTGAACCTGAGGGAATGTTGTGAAGCTGCAACAGGGGTTGTTTAGGTTGGATATTAGGAAGAGGCTCTTTACTCATAGGACGGTCAGGCATTGGAACAGGCTTTTCAGGGAAGTGGTCACAACACCCCACTCGACTGAGGTCAAGTGTCTGGATGATGCACCGAGTCAGATGCTCTGACTTGGCTGGTCCTGTGTGGAGCAAGGAGTTGGACTTGATGATCCTTATGGGTCCCTTCCAACTCAGGATATTCTACGATCATCTGCTTCTTTCTTGCTCTCTCTGCCAGCCCATCTACCTTTCCGGTTCCCCAAATCTTAAATATTAATCTCTTGCCACATCTGTCTGTGCCACTTTGCCTGATAATCAGTCTTTCATTCCAAATATGGGGTTTTAAAAAAGTTTTATCTTGTATTGTATTTTTAGGGGGTTGTAAGATGACCCTATACAATTATCTATTGGTCTTTGGTTCTAAGTGTGTGGTGTTTTACTGACTTTCCTGACCATACAGAAGATAGAACCTCACCTTTTATTAACTAACATTGCTCTGTAATGTTTAAGTCCTGAGCATCGCTTCTCCTAGCAGGCACAATGATGAGATTGTCTAGGTGGGGTTAGGATGAGCCTTTTATCTGCCTGTAGAGCCTTAGCCTTTCCCAACAAAATAACGGGGACCAAATACGTAGCATTTTCCTGGTTCCCGGTCAGCTCACGACATTCCTAACAGTTCCCAGAGCACCGTGGTTTTTTTTTTTTTAGCTCATTTGGAGGTCACAGCAGGCCCCTCATGGACTATAAGCATTAGCCCTTTATTAAGGCAGAGTAGAGAATGTTTTTAGCAAGAATCCTTTTCTCCATTCAGCATTGATTCTCTGATAAACAACTTGGGTCACAAGAGCCACACCTGCTCCTCCAGCTGCTTTTAATCCCTCTGCAGGCAGCATCATCCCCTTTCCCAGGCCACTGTGGGAAGGGCAGTGGGTGGAGCCTGGGGTATATAAGGCACCTGCCTTGCCTTTGGCAGCTCATTCTACTCTCTGTCTCCTGTCATAGTGTTCTGGTTTTCATTCTGCAGCTGAAGCATTGGAGTTGCTGCTGTTGTCTTGGTTCGTGCATTCAAGGTAAGTGTTTTGCAACTAGCTAAGTGTGGCCAGTGTCTACCTAGTCAAATGTACTTATTGATGAAGCTTGACTTGCGTTTAGTTTGTGTCTTTTGTGTTGCCTTTGCCAGGGCAACTCAATCCTATCAGGTTAGCTGTCGGTCTTTTGCTTCTGGGTGCACAGCATTTTACCGGCGTTCCTGACTTTGCACAAGATGGACTGTTGGGGTTTTATTTCACCAGCTTTGCTCTTCAAACTGTAAGCCGTTAGCACCACTTCTGTTACTAGGTCTGATGATAAGCTTATCCGGCTAGGGCTTGAGTAAGCTTCTTGCTTGCGTATAGGCTTTTAGCATTTCCTAATAAAGTCATGGGTATCAAAGGCAACTCTCTTCCGGGTTACGGGACAGTTTATGGCTTTTCCTCATTGTTCTCAGAACTGTGATCCTTTTAGAACCAGCGCAGTTTGCAGCAGGTCCTTTGTTGACTATAAGTATTGGGACTTGATTTCTCCTACGGCATGTTACTGGCTTTAGACTTTGGTGGAAGGCGTTGTACGCAATACCCGAAGCGTGGCTCCATTGAGCAGATCCCGTCAGTGAAGGTCTAACTGCTGTTTCTTACGTTTTACAGGTGGCACCTGAGGGTCGCCTCCAGTGTGCATCTCCATTTCTCTCAAGAATGGATTTGGGATCCCTGGACTTTTCAATGCTAAGTCGAGGGAGTAGGAGAAAAGGGCAAGATGGGGAGCGGCAATGGAGAGGGTGCCTGCGTTGCAGGTGAGTTATAGGCATCGCTTGTTTATTTTATAGCCCCGGCACGAACCTCAGCGCAGGCACCTGTAAATGGCGGAGGCTGCGAGCGATCGGTCAGGTAAGGGAATGGGAGATGGGAACAGGTTTTGGGCGGTCTCTTGGCATGTGGCCTTCTGCTTTGTTTCCTGCAGGCCCCATAGAGAGCATCGTTGGGACATAGCCACGTGTCTGAGCGCACTGAGAAGGTGAAGCGGTTGTCGTCTGTGTTGGTGTCTAACACCAAAGCATGATATGGCAGGTAGATGGAGCGTTTGGCTCTGATTTTGCAGATGCTGCGCAGTCACCTTGCGCCGTGTGCCTCTGTATTGGTGTGGTCTAAGGGATAGCGTTCCTCTGTATTGCGCTTGCCTTGTGCCATGCGCCTCTCTATTGGGGTGGTATAATGCATAGTGTGTCTCTATTGTGTTCACCGTGCGCCGTATGCCTCTGTATTACGCTTGTTGTGCGCCGTATGCCTCTGTATTACGCTTGTTGTGCGCCGTATGCCTCTGTATTACGCTTGTTGTGTGCCATGTGAGACGGGAGTTCCTAAATGGAAGCGAGAGGTCTGGAATGGTGCGGTAATGAGTTGGCATCGGGGGACTTGCCTAATAGACACTTGTGTTTTTCAGACGGGGCCAGAGGCAATGCATACGGATGCAGCGACAGAGGAGTCAAGGGGAAGACCCCAAGCAGGTAGGTCGGCCAGTGGCATTAGCGTGATGAAATGATCAGCGGCTCTGTGCCACCTTTTAAGATTTTTGTGTGTGTGTCTGTTTCTCTTTTGAAGGTGCGAAGCGAGGAGGAGAGCAGTCCGTTTCCAGGAAAGGTGACTCGGGCCAGGCGAGCCATTCCTAGTGGGCCAGTGTTGTGTTGCACGTGAGTGTTACAGGCATCCCTTGTTTGTGTGTTTATAGGCCAGGCCTGAGCGTCTGCGCAGCTACCAGTAAATGGCATGGGCCAGGTGAGCGATTTGTTAAGGTATGGTAATGGAAGGTGGGAACCTGTTTCTTTTTCAGGTCCTGGAGTCGGTGGTGGGACATGGCCATGGCACACAGAGAAGGTGAGGCGGCCGTTACCTGTGGCGGTAACCATGGCCCCTCGTGAACTGTAAGCATTAGCCCTTTATTTCACAGGCCCGTAGCAGAGCCCAGAGTTCAGTGGAAGACCAAACATAGCACTTGCCTGCAAAAGATGAGGTATGCCCCGCAATTGCGGCTTCTGGGGAACTGTGCCAACTGGGGACCGGGGAGCAAGGGAGATAAATAATGAGGGAACTGGAGCCTGGGAGGAAGGGAGGCTTCCTGCGGAGACCTGAGGAATCGGTAAACTGTCGGTCTGCATCCGGGTGACTCGCTCAATGCTCTTTGCAGATGCAGCGGGATGAGCGGAGTGCCCTAAGAAAGCAGGTCAGCGTATGTTACGCATGGTAAGATGCCACCGGTGGCTGTATGAGTAGCTTATCCGTTTGGGTCTGTAATTTTTTGTCTGAATTCTCAAACTGCCAAGCAAAGCCAGAGGTCAGCACCAGCGGTGACCTCGGCCAGGTGAGCTGAGAGTAGCGGGCTAAAGCAGCAATCGCTTTTTCAGGGGTGACTGTGTCTGTGAAGTTCTAACTGTCTCTTTTGCTTTACAGGAGCTACCCGAGGCTTGACACAGCAAAGCGTCCCAGTAAGCAGACATGCAGTAGACGTTTTACCCTGTCAAGAAAGGATTTTGGCTCTCCGGACTCCTCAAAGCTAAGTAGGAGGAGCCGGATAAGAGGGCAAAAATGGGAGGGGTGGGGGTGAGGCTGGGTAAGGCTGCATGGGGAGGAGCAGGTCAATTGTCAGCACAATGCCAGGGTGTGCCGGGCAGGGCAGCTCCAGCACGTGTCTGTCTGTCCGCTTCTTGTTGTGTGGTGTGTCTTGTGTGTCTTCTGTGTCTTAGTCCCTGTCTGGGTGTCAGCATCCTCTTTGCGCTCAAAGGGGCACAGCGTGCCTCTCGGGCATAGTCTCTAGGGTCTCGGATGCCCACGCTCGCTCATCAGCATAGCGCCCACGGGGCTCTTCTTGCTTTGCCTGGCAGGGTCACGGCACGGTTTGTCCTTGCGTCTTGGAAGTTTCCGGTCGGTCCTCTCTTAGGGCATCATTGCAGGCTCTGGCGGGAGCTCTGTTCTCTGGTCACCTATTCTCACATCCCGAGGCTTTTTCCTTGCATCTTTCCATTGTTAGGTCTTGAAGATGGTCTTCTTGAGCATCCGTCATCACAATTTTGAACGGCTCGCTGGAAGGACTTACTGTCCAGTCCCCCCTCTTCTGGGGTTGCCATAAAGCTTCCTCCCATTCGCTCTCAGTGGCGTAGTTTGACAGTTGCCTGTGCAGGAGCCCTTCTTGCTGACAGTGTTTGGCCATCTTGGAGTCGTATCGTCCACAGAGTTCTGTGTTGTGTCATTCTGTGCATGTTTGGCTGGGAGCTGCTCTGCCCGGGGCTGTGGAGCTGGGGTGACATGGCACAGCAGTAAGAGTCTAGGGTTAGCATGCCGGATTCTGCCCGGGAGGCCTTGGTAAAGGCGGTACCGTCAGCAGGGTGTGCGGACCGTCCTTTCCGTCCCGTTCCTGGGAGATGATGGGAGCTGCCTGGGTGGGGCCCTTCAGCGTTGGAAGGAGCAGATGGGATTTTGCAGGGGTGTAAGGCTGTGGGGCTCTGAGGTATGCCGGCTGGGTTTTTTTTCTGTTTGTGTTTTAATGGCTGCTTGCAGTTAGACTCCAGGTAGGGTTCCTAAATGGAAGTGAGAGGTCTGCAATGGTGCAGCAATGAGTTGGCATCATGGAGACTTGCTTAATAAATTGTTGGGTTTTTCAGATGGGGCCAGAGGCGATGCATACCGATGCAGCGACAGAGGAGTCGAGGGGAAGACCCCAAGGAGGTAGGTCGGCCAGTGGTGTCAGCGTGATGAAATGGTGCGCAGCTCTGTGCCACCTTGTAAGATTTTTGTGTGTGTGGCAGTTTCCCTTTTGAAGATGCAAAGCGAGGAGGAAAGGGGGCCATTTCCAGGGAAGGCAACTCGGGCCAGGCGAGCCATTCCCAGCGGGCCAGTGTTGCGTTGCAGGTGAGGGTCGCAGGCATCCCTTGCTTGTGGGGTTTGATAATCAGTCTTTCATTCCAAATATGGGTTTTAAAAAAAATTTTACTTATTTAGTATTGTATTTTTAGGGGGTTGTAAGATGACGCTATACGGTTATCTATTGATCGTTGGTTCTAAGTGTGTGGCATTTTACTGACATTCCTGACCGTACAGAAGATGGAACCTCACCTTACTGGCGAAACGCCACAGAGTTGTTGCCCTGTCTGATCGGAAGTCCTCCGGCGGCCATTTTAGCGGCGAAGCGCCGCAGCGGTTTCCCCTCTATGATCGTAAGTCCTCCGGCGGCCATTTTAGTGGCGAAGCGCCGCAGCGGTTTCCTCTCTATGATCGTAAGTCCTCCGGCGGCCATTTTACCGCCGAAACGCCGCAGCGGTTTCCCCTCTATGATCGTAAGTCCTCCGGCGGCCATTTTAGCGGCGATGCGCCGCAGCGGTTTCCCCTCTATGATCGTAAGTCCTCCGGCGGCCATTTTACCGCCGAAACGCCGCGGTGAGTTTCATCTCTGGCCGAAAGTCCTCCGGCGGCCGTTTAACTACCAAGATAGCAGATTTTGATTTTGTGTGTGTGTGTGTTTATGGTCGGAAGTTCTCCAGGGACTATTTTACCATTGAAATACCATAAAGATTAAAATTTGGAGCATGAAATACCCCAATGAAATGCAACGGTCCCTGAATGCTGCCTGGATACTGTGACCGTGTGATTAGTTCGGGGGCATTTTGGTCTGGGACGTAATTTTGTTTTGGCAGGTCTGTCACAGACACCAGCTCTGCTGGCCACCCCCCTCCCTGGAAGCAACAGTTGACATGGGCAAGTATTTTGAGCCAAAGAAAGGGGTCTTTTTTTCTTTTTCCATCTCTCTCTGGTTCCCTCTCTCTGTCACGTAGGGCCCTCAGCCACTATTTTTGCGTTTTCCCTTGTAGCCCGTTGGTATCTTTGCCATCTTTGGCTCTGTCTGGCTCAGTGTTCCTGTTGTTTGAGAGTGTAACACCCCATTTCAATTTCTTTGTCTCTCTTGATCTTGTTCTCTGCCCCTCATTTTTAATTCTTTCCTCTCTGTCCCGTCACTATTTTCCCCTTTCTCTGTTGCACCCCCTGTCTTGTTCCCTGTCCCTGTTTTTCTAAAGCCTCTCCCCTCTAATCTGTAGCCCACTGCTAGATTTTTCTTTTCCCCTCTCAGTTTGTCAGGATCCCTTTCTCTCTCTTTTTTTTTTTTTGTTCCTCTCTGCTGTATTGCCTGTCCCTTCTTTTCTTTTTCCTTCCTGCTCTGCCCTTCTGAGTCCCTGTCAACCACCACTGTTTTAACTTTCTCTTTCTCTGTCCATCTCTCTCTCTAATTTCTATTTCCTCCCTTGCTCCGTGGAAGCCCATCAGGACACATTTTCCTCTTACTCTCCAGTACAACTCCCTCTCTCCACCTTTTGATTCCTCTGTCTTTGCCCTGTTGCCTATGGCTGGTTTTGTTTTATCCATCTCTCTCCTTCTGTGTTGCTCAAGATCCTGTTTTTATTTATTTATTAACTCCTAGAATTGTTAGGGTTGGAAAAGACCTTTATTATCAGGTCCAAATGTGAGCCTAGCACAGCCGAGTCCACCTAGTACCTCTATTACATGCAGCCCATACCTTCTGACATACTCTTTCTCCATCTCTCTGACTAGTTCCCAGACCCTCTTCCTCCCTCTCCCCTGCCTTGCCCTTAATAGCTGTTGCCTGAGCATTCATGCATTATTCACATTCGTATTCATTGCACACACACGTGGGTGCACTTCCTCCTCTTTCAAGCTTGACCTTAGGTTTTGCACAGCAGAGTCTCAGGTATAATGAACTTACTTGACAGGTGCAGCAGCAGGACCAGCCCAGGCTAGGTGCCTCCAGAGAGACCCGGAACCAAGTTTTATGTTTTTCTTTTTGATCCTCTTCCCCCATTTTACTAGAGAGGAGCAAGCCAGCAAATGGCTGTGTGGTTCTTTTAACTCCATATCAGGTTTAATTCCTCTCTTGTTAGCAATGTTCTGCTTTCCATCTCCCTGTCCCAGAACTCTTTTCTATGTCCCTCTATCCTTCCTCCTGCTTTTGATTTTTCTTTCTCTGTCTCCTGCTGCATTTGGGCACCGAACCTTGTAGCCAGCTTGCTGCTGGGATTTGTTATGTGCACAAATGAGTAAACTTTTTGTCGCGTCTGGATGAGTTTGTAGCCACTGGATGCAGAACCCATGGCTGTGGACAGGTGCAGAGGAGGGGGTGATGTGCTGTGGGACTGCAACTGGGGCAGCCCCAGGTGTGGCCAATGAGGCTGAGGGTGGGGCCAACCCTGCTCCATAAAGGGGCTCCAGCTCTAAAGGGGGTTATTTGAGCATGTCTGTGGGAGCTGACAAGGGGGAACGGGCTGAGGAGAAGATCCAAAAAGGTGTGTGTGTTGTGTGTTGTTGTCTTGCAGGTATGCAGCTGCCTCTGGGAAAGGACGGCTGGTCCTCACAGTGAGGAAGAATCTCCTGAAGCTGCCTACAAGGTAGTCGACTAGCACATGATGATAGGAGCTCAGTGCCTCTGTTGACTACGTACTAAGCTGCTGTGTAGTGAGGAAGTTTTGTAAAACAGGACAATCAAGACATCAGACCAGGTAAGGGTCTGGCAGGCATCGCTATGGAGGAGGAAAGGGCGGAGGTGGAGAGAAGCATCAAGGTGGTGAAGGTCTCTTGCTAGTGTTAGAAGCTGGTAGGGAGTTGCTTTTTCTGCTGCCGTGCAGATCTCTACCTGCCTCCTGCCCATTCCTTTTTCTTTTTTTCCCCAACATGGAGAAAGGAGACTGAGGAGGGAGACCTCCTCATATTCTATGGCTTCCTTATGGGGGGAGGCACTGGTTTCTCTTTGGTGACTAATGACTGAACCTGAGGGAATGTTGTGAAGCTGCAACAGGGGTTGTTTAGGTTGGATATTAGGAAGAGGCTCTTTACTCATAGGACGGTCAGGCATTGGAACAGGCTTTTCAGGGAAGTGGTCACAACACCCCACTCGACTGAGGTCAAGTGTCTGGATGATGCACCGAGTCAGATGCTCTGACTTGGCTGGTCCTGTGTGGAGCAAGGAGTTGGACTTGATGATCCTTATGGGTCCCTTCCAACTCAGGATATTCTACGATCATCTGCTTCTTTCTTGCTCTCTCTGCCAGCCCATCTACCTTTCCGGTTCCCCAAATCTTAAATATTAATCTCTTGCCACATCTGTCTGTGCCACTTTGCCTGATAATCAGTCTTTCATTCCAAATATGGGGTTTTAAAAAAGTTTTATCTTGTATTGTATTTTTAGGGGGTTGTAAGATGACCCTATACAATTATCTATTGGTCTTTGGTTCTAAGTGTGTGGTGTTTTACTGACTTTCCTGACCATACAGAAGATAGAACCTCACCTTTTATTAACTAACATTGCTCTGTAATGTTTAAGTCCTGAGCATCGCTTCTCCTAGCAGGCACAATGATGAGATTGTCTAGGTGGGGTTAGGATGAGCCTTTTATCTGCCTGTAGAGCCTTAGCCTTTCCCAACAAAATAACGGGGACCAAATACGTAGCATTTTCCTGGTTCCCGGTCAGCTCACGACATTCCTAACAGTTCCCAGAGCACCGTGGTTTTTTTTTTTTTTAGCTCATTTGGAGGTCACAGCAGGCCCCTCATGGACTATAAGCATTAGCCCTTTATTAAGGCAGAGTAGAGAATGTTTTTAGCAAGAATCCTTTTCTCCATTCAGCATTGATTCTCTGATAAACAACTTGGGTCACAAGAGCCACACCTGCTCCTCCAGCTGCTTTTAATCCCTCTGCAGGCAGCATCATCCCCTTTCCCAGGCCACTGTGGGAAGGGCAGTGGGTGGAGCCTGGGGTATATAAGGCACCTGCCTTGCCTTTGGCAGCTCATTCTACTCTCTGTCTCCTGTCATAGTGTTCTGGTTTTCATTCTGCAGCTGAAGCATTGGAGTTGCTGCTGTTGTCTTGGTTCGTGCATTCAAGGTAAGTGTTTTGCAACTAGCTAAGTGTGGCCAGTGTCTACCTAGTCAAATGTACTTATTGATGAAGCTTGACTTGCGTTTAGTTTGTGTCTTTTGTGTTGCCTTTGCCAGGGCAACTCAATCCTATCAGGTTAGCTGTCGGTCTTTTGCTTCTGGGTGCACAGCATTTTACCGGCGTTCCTGACTTTGCACAAGATGGACTGTTGGGGTTTTATTTCACCAGCTTTGCTCTTCAAACTGTAAGCCGTTAGCACCACTTCTGTTACTAGGTCTGATGATAAGCTTATCCGGCTAGGGCTTGAGTAAGCTTCTTGCTTGCGTATAGGCTTTTAGCATTTCCTAATAAAGTCATGGGTATCAAAGGCAACTCTCTTCCGGGTTACGGGACAGTTTATGGCTTTTCCTCATTGTTCTCAGAACTGTGATCCTTTTAGAACCAGCGCAGTTTGCAGCAGGTCCTTTGTTGACTATAAGTATTGGGACTTGATTTCTCCTACGGCATGTTACTGGCTTTAGACTTTGGTGGAAGGCGTTGTACGCAATACCCGAAGCGTGGCTCCATTGAGCAGATCCCGTCAGTGAAGGTCTAACTGCTGTTTCTTACGTTTTACAGGTGGCACCTGAGGGTCGCCTCCAGTGTGCATCTCCGTTTCTCTCAAGAATGGATTTGGGATCCCTGGACTTTTCAATGCTAAGTCGAGGGAGTAGGAGAAAAGGGCAAGATGGGGAGCGGCAATGGAGAGGGTGCCTGCGTTGCAGGTGAGTTATAGGCATCGCTTGTTTATTTTATAGCCCCGGCACGAACCTCAGCGCAGGCACCTGTAAATGGCGGAGGCTGCGAGCGATCGGTCAGGTAAGGGAATGGGAGATGGGAACAGGTTTTGGGCGGTCTCTTGGCATGTGGCCTTCTGCTTTGTTTCCTGCAGGCCCCATAGAGAGCATCGTTGGGACATAGCCACGTGTCTGAGCGCACTGAGAAGGTGAAGCGGTTGTCGTCTGTGTTGGTGTCTAACACCAAAGCATGATATGGCAGGTAGATGGAGCGTTTGGCTCTGATTTTGCAGATGCTGCGCAGTCACCTTGCGCCGTGTGCCTCTGTATTGGTGTGGTCTAAGGGATAGCGTTCCTCTGTATTGCGCTTGCCTTGTGCCATGCGCCTCTCTATTGGGGGGGTATAATGCATAGTGTGTCTCTATTGTGTTCACCGTGCGCCGTATGCCTCTGTATTACGCTTGTTGTGCGCCGTATGCCTCTGTATTACGCTTGTTGTGCGCCGTATGCCTCTGTATTACGCTTGTTGTGTGCCATGTGAGACGGGAGTTCCTAAATGGAAGCGAGAGGTCTGGAATGGTGCGGTAATGAGTTGGCATCGGGGGACTTGCCTAATAGACACTTGTGTTTTTCAGACGGGGCCAGAGGCAATGCATACGGATGCAGCGACAGAGGAGTCAAGGGGAAGACCCCAAGCAGGTAGGTCGGCCAGTGGCATTAGCGTGATGAAATGATCAGCGGCTCTGTGCCACCTTTTAAGATTTTTGTGTGTGTGTCTGTTTCTCTTTTGAAGGTGCGAAGCGAGGAGGAGAGCAGTCCGTTTCCAGGAAAGGTGACTCGGGCCAGGCGAGCCATTCCTAGTGGGCCAGTGTTGTGTTGCACGTGAGTGTTACAGGCATCCCTTGTTTGTGTGTTTATAGGCCAGGCCTGAGCGTCTGCGCAGCTACCAGTAAATGGCATGGGCCAGGTGAGCGATTTGTTAAGGTATGGTAATGGAAGGTGGGAACCTGTTTCTTTTTCAGGTCCTGGAGTCGGTGGTGGGACATGGCCATGGCACACAGAGAAGGTGAGGCGGCCGTTACCTGTGGCGGTAACCATGGCCCCTCGTGAACTGTAAGCATTAGCCCTTTATTTCACAGGCCCGTAGCAGAGCCCAGAGTTCAGTGGAAGACCAAACATAGCACTTGCCTGCAAAAGATGAGGTATGCCCCGCAATTGCGGCTTCTGGGGAACTGTGCCAACTGGGGACCGGGGAGCAAGGGAGATAAATAATGAGGGAACTGGAGCCTGGGAGGAAGGGAGGCTTCCTGCGGAGACCTGAGGAATCGGTAAACTGTCGGTCTGCATCCGGGTGACTCGCTCAATGCTCTTTGCAGATGCAGCGGGATGAGCGGAGTGCCCTAAGAAAGCAGGTCAGCGTATGTTACGCATGGTAAGATGCCACCGGTGGCTGTATGAGTAGCTTATCCGTTTGGGTCTGTAATTTTTTGTCTGAATTCTCAAACTGCCAAGCAAAGCCAGAGGTCAGCACCAGCGGTGACCTCGGCCAGGTGAGCTGAGAGTAGCGGGCTAAAGCAGCAATCGCTTTTTCAGGGGTGACTGTGTCTGTGAAGTTCTAACTGTCTCTTTTGCTTTACAGGAGCTACCCGAGGCTTGACACAGCAAAGCGTCCCAGTAAGCAGACATGCAGTAGACGTTTTACCCTGTCAAGAAAGGATTTTGGCTCTCCGGACTCCTCAAAGCTAAGTAGGAGGAGCCGGATAAGAGGGCAAAAATGGGAGGGGTGGGGGTGAGGCTGGGTAAGGCTGCATGGGGAGGAGCAGGTCAATTGTCAGCACAATGCCAGGGTGTGCCGGGCAGGGCAGCTCCAGCACGTGTCTGTCTGTCCGCTTCTTGTTGTGTGGTGTGTCTTGTGTGTCTTCTGTGTCTTAGTCCCTGTCTGGGTGTCAGCATCCTCTTTGCGCTCAAAGGGGCACAGCGTGCCTCTCGGGCATAGTCTCTAGGGTCTCGGATGCCCACGCTCGCTCATCAGCATAGCGCCCACGGGGCTCTTCTTGCTTTGCCTGGCAGGGTCACGGCACGGTTTGTCCTTGCGTCTTGGAAGTTTCCGGTCGGTCCTCTCTTAGGGCATCATCGCAGGCTCTGGCGGGAGCTCTGTTCTCTGGTCACCTATTTTCACATCCCAAGGCTTTTTCCTTGCATCTTTCCATCGTTAGGTCTTGAAGGCCGTCTTCTTGCACATCTGTCATCACAATTTTGAACGGCTCGTTGGAAGGACTTACTGTCCAGTCCCCCCTCTTCTGGAGTTGCCATAGAGCGTCCTCCCGTCCGCTCTCAGTGGCGTAGTTTGATAGTTGCCTGTGCAGGAGCCCTTCTTGCTGACAGTCTTTGGCCATCTTGGAGTCGTATCGTACACAGGGTTCTGTGTTGTGTCATTCTGTGCATGTTTGGCTGGGAGCTGCTCTGCCCGGGGCTGTGGAGCTGGGGTGACATGGCACAGCAGTAAGAGTCCAGGGTTAGCGTGCCGGATTCTGCCCGGGAGGCCTTGGTAAAGGCGGTACCGTCAGCAGGGTGTGCGGACCGTCCTTTCCGTCCCGTTCCTGGGAGAGGATGGGAGCTGCCTGGGTGGGGCCCTTCAGCGTTGGAAGGAGCAGATGGGATTTTGCAGGGGTGTAAGGCTGTGGGGCTCTGAGGTATGCCGGCTGGGTTTTTTTTCTGTTTGTGTTTTAATGGCTGCTTGCAGTTAGACTCCAGGTAGGGTTCCTAAATGGAAGTGAGAGGTCTGCAATGGTGCAGCAATGAGTTGGCATCATGGAGACTTGCTTAATAAATTGTTGGGTTTTTCAGATGGGGCCAGAGGCGATGCATACCAATGCAGCGACAGAGGAGTCGAGGGGAAGACCCCAAGGAGGTAGGTCGGCCAGTGGTGTCGGCGTGATGAAATGGTGCGCAGCTCTGTTCTACCTTTAAGATTTGTGTGTGTGGCACTTTCCCTTTTGAAGATGCAAAGTGAGGAGGAAAGGGGGCCATTTCCAGGGAAGGCGACTCGGCCCAGGCGCGCCATTCCCAGCGGGCCAGTGTTGCGTTGCAGGGGAGAGTCGCAGGCATCCCTTGCTTGTGGGGTTTGATAATCAGTCTTTCATTCCAAATGTGGGGTTTTTAAAAAATTTTACTTATTTAGTATTGTATTTTTAGGGGGTTGTAAGATGACGCTATACGGTTATCTATTGATCGTTGATTCTAAGTGTGTGGCATTTTACTGATATTCGATCCCTCCATCCCCTCTGCCCCCCACCCCCGCCCTCCCAATGACCCCGCCCCCAGCCCTCCATGCAATACTGCCCTTCCCTTGACCATGTCCTCCCTGCACTCCCCTCAACAGCACCCTCCCCACCTCCTGTTGACACCATCCTCTTCTCCTACCCCCTCAACAGCGCCCCCATGCAACCCATTCAACACCACCCAGTCGTCATCCCTTGAACTTGCCCTCCATCGACCTTGCCCCCCACACTCCTCCTCCACCATCCCCTTGTCCCCACCTTTCCTGTCCTTCCCTTGATCCTGTGCTCACCTCGACCCCACCCTTGCCCTCCTCTCTGCCCCTGCCCCCTCCATGACCCCCCACAAGCTCACCCCACCACCCCACCCTCCCCTCAAGTCAGCCCCCTGCCCTCCCTTTAACCCTGTCCCCCTCTGCAACCTCCCTGTGACCCCACCCCATTTGTCTCTTCCCCCCTGCCCTCCCCTTGACCCCGCCCTCCACACTCCCTGCCCTCCCCTTGACCCCGCCCTCCACACTCCCTGCCCTCCCTGTGACCCCACCCCACCCAACCCTGCTCCCCTTGACCCAGCCCTCCCCTTGAGCTTGCCCTCCTTGTGACCCTGCCATCCCTGTGGCCCTGCCCCACTTGTCCCTGCCCCATGTGCCCCCTGCCCTCCCCTCGACCCCCATGCCTTTTCTTTGACCCCGCCCTCCCCTCTGCCCCCCACCCTCTCCTCTGCCCTGCCCCCTGGCCTGTCCTCTGCCTTGCTCCCCACCCTGCCCTTTCCTTGACCCTGCCCTCTTCTTGACCCTGCCCCCTCTGTGACCATGCCCCCACCCAACCCCGCCCCTGCCCTCCCCTTGACCCCACTCCCTGTCCTCCTCTCTGCCACCTGCCCTCCTTTTGACCCTGCCCCTGCGACCCCGACCCTGCCCCCCTGCTTTTCCTGCCCTCCACTCCACCCTCTACTCGACTCTGCCCCCTCCCCACCCCTGCCACCCGCCGGCCCCACGACCCCGCCCTCCTCTTGACACCAGCCCCTGCCCTCTTCTCTGCCCTCCCCTCAAGTCAGCCCCCTCCCTTCAACCCCACCCCCACCCTCTCCGCCTTCCCACTCCACTCATCCCTGCCCCCCTGCCCTCCCCTCGACCCTGCTGTCCCTGTGTCCCCGCTCTCCCCCCTCCCTGCCCTCCCTGTGACCCTGCCCTCCCCACATCCCTGCCCTCCCTGCTCTCCCCTCAACCCCGCCATTCTCTTGCCCCCACCCTCCCTTCAAACTCACCCTCTGCCCTCCCTACCCTCCTTGTGACCCCACTCTCTCCTTGACCCTGCTCTCCTCTTGACCCCGCCTTCTCTCGACCCCAACCCCCACCCTCACCTTGTTGCTGCCCTCCCCACCTTCCCCTCAACACTGCCCCCTGCCCTCCCCTTGACCCTGCCCTCTTCTCTGACCTGCTCTCTTCTCTGTCCTGCCCCACGCCCTCCCCTCGACCTTGCCCCCTCCCTGATTTCACCCCCTCCTTCCCCTTGACCCTGCCCCCCACTCTCCCTGGGACTCTGCCCTCCCCGCGACCCGCCCTCCCCGCCACCCTGCCCCACGACCCCGACCTCCCCTTGTCCCTGCCCTCCCTGTGACCCTGTCATACCTGTAACCCCACCCCACTTGTCCCCGCTCCCCCTGTTCTCTCCTTGGCCCTGCCCTCTGCCCTCACATCGACACCGCTCCCTACCAGACCCCCCCCGTGCCCTGCCCCTGATGCCGCCTCCGCCCTCCCCTTGACCCTGCCCCACTCATCCCTGCCCCCTGCCATCCCCTCAACCCTATCCTCCTCACCTCTTCCCCGTGACCCTGCCCCCCTCTTCCCCTTGACCTCCCCTCGACCCCGCCCTTATTTACCACTACCCTTTTTTCCCCCTGATTCCTACACCCCCTCTTTTGCCCCACCCCTTCCCTGCCCCACCTTGCCCCACACCCTTGGCCCCTTCCTTCCCCCTCCTTCATGCCCGCTTCCATCCCCTACCCTTTGTGTCTGCCTCTGTCCACTCCCCTTTGCCTCAGTTTAAAAAAACAGCAGCCACAGCAGCAGTAGAAAATGGCATTGCATGTGGGAGCAGTAAAAAGCTTTTCAAATAATTAAATTTCATTAAATAAAAATCCAAAACTGTTCTCAGGTTGCAATCCATTTTCTACTGCTGTACCAGACATATAGTGGTTTTTTAAATTGTTTTTATTTATACAAATATAGGGAATACACACTCCTGCCACCAATGAATAACACCCTTCCCATCCTCACCAAGCCCACCAGCTTATCCTGATGAACCCTCCACGCACAGGTGGGGGTTGTGGTCTATGGGGTCAGGGTCATCAGGGGTATAGTTAGGGTCATCAGGTTAGGGTGTTTGGGACCAAAAAGTCTAAGGTCAGGGTTGTGATAGATGAGCCTTTGTTTAGTAAACCACATGTACCTTGAAACAGGTCGTAACGTTCTGATTTTGTAAGAATGATTGTGTAACGTATATTGTTAGTTGCTAACGAAGCATAGAACTGAGTTATAGGTAACTTAGAAGTGGAAACCATAGAAATTAAGGAGCCAATGAATGAGCTTGCTGTTAAAGATGACCAAATATGGGAGAGGGGTCAACTAAGGGACAAGTGAGGAAGAGGAGCAACTTCATCCCATCGACCACTAGGTGGTAAAAGACAACCCCCTAACAACAACTGGCGCATGTGCAGAAGAAGCCTCAGTGAAACAATCGGGACCCAGAACTAAAGGACTATAAAAACCTGAATTCGGAAAGGGACGGTGCGTGCCGTTGGTAGAGCTGAGACGCTCTGGCCGCCCAGCGCTGTTTGCTTAATTGCTGCCTGCTAAATTAATAGAATTCAGTTTGTAACTGAATTAACTGTTTTCCAACTGGTGACTGGGAAACCCACAATCACAATTTGGTGCCATGACTCAGATGGAGAACAACCGGACGTGAGCCTCTGAGCAGGGAGGCGCCCCGCTGTATCAGCGGCCCTGCCAGAGTATCCGCTCGGCTCTCCACCGACGAACCGAAATTCTTGGCAATAAGCAAAGAAAAGCCAGCAAAGCCCCTTAATCTTTGCGCACGAAGCCCCGGACGAAGATGCAGGACACGTGAGTATAGGCCAGTCTGGTGTTCGGTTGGGGCTAGGATTCCCAGGGCGGGAGAGGATGCACCCCGAGAGGTGGGTAAGAGTACAGACCCCGGAAGATGGGACAGAGGAAAAGCAGGCCCACTGTCACTATGGGTGGGGGAGATCCTGTGAATCTTTCCCCAGTACCCCCGAGTAGTCCATTGGGACTGATGATTCAGTACCGGGATGCTTACCCTTCTAGGCGGGGTAAGAGTAAAGTAAGGATGATACATTAATGTATGGAAGTCTGGGCAGGACAACCCATAAGGGGTGAATCTGTTCACTGGCCCAGGTTTGGTTCCTTTGAGGACTGGGTATGTCAAGCTCTAAATTTGTGTGTAAAAGAAAAGGAACCCTTTAGTTTAGAAGAAAGTGAATATGCAGCCCTTTGGATAATTTCTGATACAAGGGCAAATTTATACGCTTTAAGTGAAAGAGAACCCCTTACAAGAAGTGGCAATGGGGGGATGAGAAAATGTTTAAAGAAGACTAGGGGTGTCAAGAACTTTATTTTCTGGGGATAAGGAGTAAGACAGAGCCCCTGGTAAAACTGAAAGTATGTCCCCAGCAGTAAGAAATTGAGTTCCTCGTGGACTCAGGGACGGAAAGATCCACCATCCAAAGTTTACCCCCGGGGATGTAAAATTTCCTCGGAGACAGTACAGGTAATTGGCGCTAAAGGGGAACCCTTTGCGATACCCGTGGTCAAGGAAATATTATTTGAAAGCAACTCCAAAATTAGCTTAGAGTTGTTGTTGCTGGTGCCTGAAGCCGACTATAATTTATTGAGATGAGACTTAATGGTTAAACTAGGACTTTCTTTGGAAATAAAAAAAAAAAAAACCACAAAAAAACCCCAATTACGAGTTAAGTTATTCTCCCTTAAAGTCGAAGACGAAAAGCAAATTAACCCCGAGGTATGGTATACCCCAGAGACCACGGGAAGATTAAATATTAAACCTTTTGTGATTGTGATTAAGGACCCTGAGGTCCCGGTACAAATTAAACAATGCCCACTACCTGAGGAGGGTAGGAAGGGATTGAAACCAGAAATTAAAAGACTAACAGCTTTTACGGGAATATGAGCCGGGCCAAGGAGTAACCCTCGTCCAGTATGTGGACGACTTGTTGTTGGCCTGAGAAGATGAGGAAACAATTAGACGGAAGAGTATTAAACTTTTAAACTTTTTAGGTTTACAGGGTTTAAAGGTGTTTAAGCAAAAATTACAGTCTGTAGAAGTAGTAGTAAAGTACCTAGGGCACAGACTCAGTAAAGGAACTAAGAAATTGGATCGTGAAAGGGTTAATGGAATACTCTCTATGCCTCTGCCCAGAAATAAACGACAAGTGTAACAATTATTGGGACTTTTTGGGTATTGTAGGCAATGGGTTGAGAATTGTAGTGGAAAAGCAAAATTTTTATATGCTAAATTATCTCACGATGGGTTGCTAAAGTGGACTCCAGAGGATGGAGAAAAATTGGAAACACTTAAGAGGGAATTGACAAATGCCCCCATGCTCAGTTTACCGGACTTGCAGAGACCCTTTTTCTTATTTGTTAATACAGAGGGAGGTGTCGCATACGGGGTATTGGCTCAGGAGTGGGCAGGAAGCAAAAACCTATAGCCTATCAAACTATTAGACACAATTAGTAGGGGATGGCCCACTTGTCTGCAAATAATAGCAGCCACGGCACTATTGGTTGAGGAAGTTCTCAAAATTACCTTTGGAGGAGAGTTGAAAGTAATCTCCCCACGTAACATCAGGGGAGTATTACAACAAAAAAGGTGGACAAATGGATATTAATTGCTTCTCCAAAGTTGTCTGTAGAAACTACCTCTCTGCAGAATCCGGCTCAATTTTTATATCTTGAGCCTTATTCACAGACTCAAAATATGCTTTTGGAATAGCTTATACATTTAGAAGATTTGGGAATAGAGAGGGTTAACAAATTTACAAGGAAAAGACTAATCCATCAAGAGCTTACAAGCCATAAGGGGCCTTAAGAAAATTGCTGTGGTACGCTTGAGGGGACACCAGAAAGGGTTAACCCCGCAAATAAGAGCAAATAATTTAGCTGACCAAGAAGCTAAAAGAGCTGCTTTACTAATTCTGGAGACTAGGGACACAGATATATCGGATAAGAGGCAGAAAGAACTAAATCCACAGGTACCGAAATTCACACCACAGGAGTAAGAAAAACTAATAAAGATGGGAATACAAAAGAATAGTTCAGGAACCTGAGAATTACCTGACAGCCGAGAGGTTTTTCCTAAAACAATGGCCCTCAGAATTTTACAAAGAATACACAGCAGTACACACTGGGGCACTCAAACCTTAGTTGACCAATTTGTAATTAAGTACATGTGCATTGGTTTATATGATCTGGCTAGGCAAATTTTAAGGGGATGTATACCGCGTCAAAGGGTCAATAGACAATATCTAAGAAAAATAAAGCATCTGAATTCTGTAGTTTCACAAAATGTTTTAACTAGTATTTTTAACAGTACTGCTGCCTACAACAATAGTTTTCCTCCTCCCAGGCACTGTGCCCCTCCCCTGTGCTGGCATCTTGCTGGTGCCAGTGTATCTGCAGGGTGGACTTGGCCAGGGAGATCACAGAGTTACAGCCGCGTGGTGGTGTGCTGACTTAGCAGGCAGCTCAGCTGCTTCCCCTGGCCGGTTCACCAAGCAAGCATGGAAGCTGCTTGCACTGGCTGGAGGGAAGCACAAGATGCATATGGAAAAAGCAGGAGGAAGAATCCTGGCCCATAGACCCTTTTCTAATACACAAATTGATTTTACCGATTCGACAACACGAACCACGGCCTGGGTGGAGGTTAAAATATTATTAGAAAAAAAAAATTAATTACTCCCCGATGTGGGATTGTTGAAACTGTAGATTTTGGAATTGAGTGACAACACCACACACCATGGCACCCACAAAGTTCTGTCAGAGTTGAAAGAATGAATGGAGAAATTAAAAAACAATTAACAAAATTAAAATTGGAAACAGGGATGTCCTGGATTAGGTGTTTACCATTGGCTCTATTAAATATCTAAACACAGCCGAGAACTGATGTGGGTGTTTCTCCCTTTGAAATGTTATATGGGATGTCATATGACATGAGTAACCCGGGGAATCATCCGCGATTGGAGGATTCCCTAGTAGAGGCTTACAAAACACAACTAATGGCAGGAAGAAAGGAGTTAATAAGAAAAGGAATATTGGCACAACCCCCTCCCCCCCCTTGGATATGGCGATACACAAGATACAACTGGGTGACAAAGTCCCGATAAAGACTTGGAAAGAAACTTCTTTAACACCTCAAAGGGAGGGATCTTTTCTTGTCTTTCTTACAACAGATACAGCCATTAGGACTGCTGAGTGTGGATGGACACATGCCAGTCGAGTGAAGGGACCTATTTCGGATTCAACATTGCAAGAGCCATCCTGGAAGGTCACCAATTCCCCTGGAAGTCTCAGAATGACCCTAAAGAGATCTTAAACACCGATGCTCTTATACAGATAAGTGATGAAGGAGAAACTTGTAACTCTAAGTGTGTAAAAACTTTACAGTTAAGTGTGGAGTCAAACGTTGTAATTGTTATCCTTTTGTGTGTTTTATTTGTAAAATCTGCCAAGGACGGTGGTGGTCTCATTGTTAGGAAGGAACCCCTCCTAGGGGAATTTATGGGAATAATTACACAGAAAAATTGAAATTGACACAAGAAATATTTGAGTATAAAACAGCTTAAGGGGAAATTGAAAAATGGTCACCACAGTGGTAGAATATATATAGGTTACCAGAATATTATTGTTTCCACCCAAACGAGCCCATTCCTCTTTCAATAACTATTGTCCAGGTGTGTTGCCGGAGAGACCTAAGTGGAGTATGGTGCAGCTCCCCAGAGTAAAACGAATAACTGGGAGAAATTCAAACGAAGGTGCGCTAAGCAAAAAATCTCGGAGCCTCCTGAAGAATACCCCTGCTGCCGGGAAGATGGAACACCCCGTGACTCAAAGCAACCGAGCCGACGGGCGAGGCAGAGGTGTAAAAAACCGTGGAGGACGGAACCCCGAGATTAGAGTAACGCGCAAGCCTCGGAGGAGCTGCCCTAGTGCCAATCCCGGCTTAACACTGCCTCAGGAACACACCCACCTAGGAAAAGAAAAAGGGGGGCTAGAGGGCAATAAATAGGATCAAGAAAAACCTTGTAGGAAATCGGAATAGCACCACCCATCCTGGCTGATTATTTTAATTATTGTATGTATCTGGGAGCAATTAATTAGACCATGTCAAGGACCCTTGTTAGGTGGGAGGATTCAAAGGTCCTTAAAGTTAATGTTAACGGAAAAATCCCTAAGATCACGACCTGAGGTGGTGTTACAGAAATGGAGAGGTTTAGATCTCCTATTTTTAAAACAAGGCGGACTTTGTGTAGCCTTAGGAGAAGAATGCTGTATTTATGCAGATCATACCGGCATTGTTAGAGATACTGTGGCTAAACTTAGGGAAGGGTTGGAAAAGAGAGGACGAGAAAGAGAATCTCAACAAGGCTGGTATGAATCATGGTTTAACTCTTCCCCCGGTTGACTAAAACTCTTATACTAAGCCACCGAGAATTACAATGGTTTACTGAACAAAATGGTGATAAAAAGGGGGGATTGTGATAGATGTAAACCACATGTACCTTGAAACAGGTCGTAACGTTCTGATTTTGTAAAAATGATTGTGTAACGTATATTGTTAGTTGCTAACGAAGCATAGAACTGAGTTATAGGTAACTTAGAAGTGGAAACCATAGAAATTAAGGAGCCAATGAATGAGCTTGCTGATAAAGATGACCAAATATGGGAGAGGGGTCAACTAAGGGACAAGTGAGGAAGAGGAGCAACTTCATCCCATCGACCACCAGGAGGTAAAAGACGACCCCCTAACAACAACTGGCGCATGTGCAGAAGAAGCCTCAGTGAAACAATCGGGACCCGGAACTAAAGGACTATAAAAACCTGAATTCGGAAAGGGACGGTGCGTGCCGTTGGTAGAGCTGAGACGCTCTGGCCGCCCAGCGCTGTTTGCTTAATTGCTGCCTGCTAAATTAATAGAATTCAGTTTGTAACTGAATTAACTGTTTTCCAACTGGTGACTGGGAAACCCACAATCACAAGGGTCAAATGTCATCAGGTCACAAGTCAGGGTCTAAAGTAACTGTCAAAGGTTAGCTTAGAAGGCCAAAGGTCAGGGTCGCTGGCCAAAGGTCCCCCAAAAAGCAGTGACCTAGTGCCTTGGGCTCCCGCTGGTTTTTTTGTTCTGGCCTGTGCATCACTGTAAATGGTCCCCCTGGAAACAGTGAATCAGTGACTTTGTTTCTACGCTCTTTTGGTTCCTGCCTGTCTGTCACAACAGTCTACCC
>NW_028168685.1:0-45894 GCF_964237585.1 Gallinula chloropus
GGGTGATAAGCACTGGGGGGAATAAGCAATAGGGGGGGATAAGTGATGGGGGGGTTGATGATAATTATTGGGGGGTGATAAGCAAGGGGGGGTTGACAAGCACGGGGGGGGTTGATAATTATTGGGGGGGGTTGATAAGCAATGGGGGGGGAATAAGCAATTAGGGGGGGATAAGAGATGGGGGGGTTGATAAGTGATGGGGGGATAAGTGATGGGGGGGTTGATGATAATTATTGGGGGGGTTGATAAGCAACAGGGAGGCATTGACAAGCACTGGGGGGTGATAAGTGAATGATAATTATTGGGGGGGTTGATAAGCAAGGGGGGGATTAAACAATGGGGGGGCGATGATAATTATTGGGGGGGGTGATAAGCAATGGGGGTGATAAGTGATGGATGGGCAATGATAATTATTGGGGGGGTGATGAGCACTGGGGGGGGCAATAAGCAATGGGGGGGACAAGCAATGGGGTGGGTGATGAGCACTGGGGGGGTGGTGATAATTATTGGGGGGGTTGATAAGCACTGGGGGGGCAATAATCAACAGGGGTGGGATAAGTGATGGGGGGGTTGATAAGTGATGGGGGGGCAATGATGAGCACTGGGCGGGGTGATAATTATTGGGGGGTTTGATAAGCACTGGGGGGGGCAATAAGCAATAGGGGTGGGATAAGTGATGGGGGTTGATAAGTGATGGGGGGTGATAAGTGAGGGGGGTGATAAGTGATGGGGGGGTTGATAAGTGATGGGGGTGATAAGTGATGGGGGGGTTGATAAGTGATGGGGGGGCGATGATGAGCACTGGGCAGGGTGATAATTATTGGGGGGTTGATAAGCACTGGGGGGGTGACAAGCAATGGGGGGGCAATGATAATTATTGGGGGGGTGATGAGCACTGGGGGGGGCAATAAGCAATGGGGGAGTGATAAGCAATGGGGGGGTTGATAAGTGATGGGGGGTGATAAGTGATGGGGGGGCGATGATGAGCACTGGGCAGGGTGATAATTATTGGGGGGGTTGATAAGCACTGGGGGGGTGACAAGCAATGGGGGGGCAATGATAATTATTGGGGGGGTGATGAGCACTGGGGGGGGCAATAAGCAATGGGGGAGTGATAAGCAATGGGGGGGTTGATAAGTGATGGGGGGTGATAAGTGATGGGGGGGCGATGATGAGCACTGGGCAGGGTGATAATTATTGGGGGGGGTGATGAGCACTGGGGGGGGTGACAAGCACTGGGGGGGCAATGATAATTATTGGGGGGGTGATGAGCACTGGGGGGGTGGCAAGCAATGGGGGGTACTGATAATTATTGGGGGGGTGATGAGCACTGGGGGGGGGCAATAAGCAATGGGGGGTGATAAGCAATGGGGGGGGGATAAGCTTTGGGGGGGTGATGAGAAGCACTGGGGGGGTGGTGATAATTATTGGGGGGGGGCGTAGATAAGCACTGGGGGGGGACACAAGCAGTGGGGGGGTCCCCTACCCGCAGGAACACGGCCATGGTGCGGCAGCGGGTGCCGTTGGCCAGGGGCAGGGTGAGGGTGCGGGTGGGCTGCCCCCCCGGCAGGAACAGCGCCCGCCGGGCCCCCCCCCGCCTTGGCTGCGTCCACGCTCAGCTGCACCTCAAAACCTGGGGGGGGGACACACAGAGAGACCCCCCCGTGTCCAGGGGCAGCCAGAGCACAGGGGGGAGCCCCAGGGCAGGGGGTGGGGGGGTGTCCCCCCCCCCTCCATGCCCCCTGTGGGGTGTGTCCCCCCCCCAACCCCCCAGACTCACCGATGGGGCCGGGCAGGTGACGCCCCGAGGCGTTGAGGCAGAAGCTGACGTTGATGCTGGGGAGGGGCAGGGGGGGCACCCATGGGACCCCCCACCCGCCCCATGGGTGCGACAGGGTCACACCCCCCCCCCCGCCTCGCCCCAGCATCCCCTGGTGTCCCCAACCCTGTGCCCCCCCCGCCCCCAGCACCCTCCATTGTCCCCAGCACCTCTGGATCTGGGTCCCCAACCCCCACCCCCCCAGACCCCTTGGTGCCCCCCAGGCATTGGGTGTCCCCCTGGGTGTCCCCTGAGTCCCTTGGTGCCCCCCCCCCAACCCTCCGCAGACCCCTCAGTGCCCCCCAGGCATTGGGTGTCCCCCTGGGTGTCCCCTGAGTCCCTTGGTGCCCCCCAACCCCCCGCAGACCCCTCAGTGCCCCCCAGGCTTTGGGTGCCCCCTGAGTCCCCCGGTGTCCCCCAACCCCCCTTGCTGTCCCCAACCCCCTTGAGACACCCCCAGCGCCCCCCACCCCCGTGTCCCCAGGGTCCCCCAACCCCACCTTACCCCCCTTTCCCCCCCCAGCGCCCCCATGAACCCCATTGCAGACCCCCACAGCCCCCCCCGACCCCCAGAGACCCCTCCCCAATTCCCCCAGCCACTGTGTGCGCCCCCCCAGCACCCCCTCACCCCAGGTCTCTGCCCCCCCACCCAGGGTGTCCCCCCTCCCCAGCCACCCCAAATCCTTGCGACACACCCCATCTATCCCCCCCCCCCACGCCCCCCACGCCCCCCCCCGCAGCCCCCAGCCCCCCTGTGGGACCCACCAGGGCACGTGGAGGCCGCTGTGGGGCAGGAGGCAGCCCCGCTCCTCGGGGTTGAACATGGTGGGGAAGACGCTGAGCGCGGCGCTGGCGTGGACGATGGGCCGGCCCCTGGGGACAGGGTGTCAGGGACCCCCCCAGGACCCCCCCGGGACCCCCACACCCCCCCCCACCAAGGCACAGCACCCACCTGTACACCACGGCTGTGTCCACCCCGAAGGCGCCCACCAGCAGGTCTGGGGGGGGGAGGAAAAGGGGGGGGGGTGTCACTGGGGTGGGCAGGGGGCACCCATGGGGCACCCATGGTGGGGGGTGTCTGGGGGTGGGTGTCCCCTCCATGGGGTGACAGGGATGGGGTGGGTGTCCCCAGCATGGGGGTCTCCTGGGGAGGATGGGGATGGGTGTCCCCAGCATGGGGGTCCCCTAGGGTGATGGGGGTCCCCTGGGGCGACAGGGAAGGGTCTCAATGTCCCCTCCACGGGGTGACATGGCCAGGGGTGGGGGTCCCGTGGGGTGATGGGGATGGGTGTCCTCAGCATGGGGGTCTCCAGCACGGGGGTCCCCTGGGGTGATGGGGATGGGTGTTCCCACTTGGGGGTCCCTGAGGAGGATGAGGATGGGTGTCCCCAGCATGGGGGGTCTCCTGGGGGGATGGGTGTCCCCAGCACAGGGGTCCCCGGGGAGGATGGGGATGGGTGTCCCCACTATGGGGGTCCCTGGAGAGGATGGGGATGGGTGTCCCCAGCATGGGGGGTCCCCGGGGAGGATGGGGATGGGTGTCCCCAGCATGGGGGTCCCTGGGGAGGATGGGGATGGGTGTCCCCACTATGGGGGTCCCTGGGGAGGATGGGGATGGGTGTCCCCAGCACGGGGGTCCCGGGGGGGGATGGGGACGGGGGTCCCCAGCACAGGGGATGGGGATGGGTGTCCCCAGCACTGGGGTCCCCTGAGGTGATGGGGATGGGTGTCCCCAGCACGGGGCTCCCCTGGGGTGCCGGGGATGGGGTCCCCATGGTGTGGGGGGGGTCTCACCCGGGTAGCCGTTGCCGTCCAGGTCGGTGGCCCCGCGCAGGGCGGCTCCGAAGAAGTCGGGGTGCCGGTGGGGCGCCCAGTTCCCCCGCAGCACCTGGGCGGGCTGGGGGTGCAGCCCGGCCCCCCCCCCCGCTGTAGATGTAGACCAGCCCCTGCCGGCCCTCGGCGCCCAGCGGGGCCCCCACGGCCACGTCTGCAGCACGAGGCTCAGGGGGGGCACGGGGGGGGGGCACATCCCCCCCCCACCCCTCCATGTACCCCTGTGCTGCCCCCCCCGAGCCCCCAACACCCCCACCCAAGGGCACAGGGACCCACCCCCTCACAGCCTCTGCACCCCCCGTGCAACCCCAAAGCACAGACACCCCCTTGCACCCCCACCATGCCCCCCCCACCCTGGGCACCCCCTTATAACCTCAACACCCCCCCACCATGCCCCCCCCCCCCCCCCCCCACCCTGGGCACCCCCTTATAACCTCAACACCCCCCCACCATGCCTCCTCCCACCCTGGGCACCCCCTTATAACCTCAACACCCCCCCACCATGCCCCCCCCCCCACCCTGGGCACCCCCTTATAACCTCAACACCCCCCCACCATGCCCCCCCATCCTGGGCACCCCATTATAACCTCAACACCCCCCCACCATGCCCCCCCACCCTGGGCACCCCCTTATAACCTCAACACCCCCCCACCATGCCCCCCCCCCCACCCTGGGCACCCCCTTATAACCTCAACACCCCCCCGTGCCCCCCCCACCCCCCCCCACCCTGGGCACCCCCTATAAACTAGACCCCCCCGCACCCCCTCACCCTAGGCACCCCCCTGCACCCCCCTATAACCTGGACCTCCCCCATGTCCCCCCCACCCCAGACACCCCCCTATAGCCTCAACACCTCCCATACCCCCCCCCAATCCTCCTGTGCCCCCCCCATGGGCAACACTCCCTGTGCCCCAGCTCCTCCTGCACCCCTTGGCCCCCCCCCATCCCCAACCCCATGCACTCCCCACGTCCCCCCTGTGACCCCTGCCCCCCCCATGTCCCCAGCCCCCCCCAATGCCCCCCCCCAGCCCCCCCACCATTGAAGCCGTCCAGGTCCAGGTCCCCCAGGGGGGCGATGGTGCTGCCGAAGCGCCCGAACTCCTGGGGCCCGGTGAGCGCCATGGTGGGGGTGGGCACCATGGTGGGGGGGGGGGGCCGGGGGGGGGCCGGCCAGGGCCCCCCCGGGCTGCTGCTGCAGGTACAGGTAGACCCTGCCCACCTCCTGCACCCGGCCCTCCCCTGTCCGTGCCATGAAGAGGGGGGCCCCCACCAGCAGGTCGGTCAGCCTGGGGGCAGCAGCTGTCAGACCCCCCCCCACAGCACCCCCCTGGGGTGGGGGGGCAGCACCCATAGGGGTTTGGGGGGGTTTGGGGGGGGGTCACGCTCACCCATCGTTGTTGACGTCGGTGGCGGCCACGGCGTAGCCGAAATAGGCGGCCATCTGGGGGGGGGGGAGTGGGGTGAGGGGAGGGAATTGGGGTGATGGGGGGGGAAATTGGGGTGGGGGGGTGGAAATTGGGGTGATAGGGGTGGAAATTGGGGTGAGGGGGGGAATTGGGGTGAGGGGGGGGAAATTGGGGTGATAGAGGTGGAACTTGGGGTGGGGGGGAATTGGGGTGATAGGGGTGGAAATTGGGGTGGGGGGGAATGGGGTGAAGGGGTGGAAATTGGGGTGAAGGAGTGGAAATTGGGGTGATAGGGGGTGGAAATTGGGGTGGGGGGGGTGATGGGGGTGGAAATTGGGGTGAAGGGGTGGAAATTGGGGTGGGGGGGAATTGGGGTGATAGGGGTGGAAATTGGGGTGAGGGGGAGGAATTGGGGTGATGGGGGTGGAAATTGGGGTGATAGGGGTGGAAATTGGGGTGAGGGGGGGGAATGGGTTGATAGGGGTGGAAATTGGGGTGAAGGGGTGGAAATTGGGGTGCCCCCCACCCTGCGGGGGTGCTCCTGATATGTATGGGTGCCCCCTCCCCCCCCCAACCATGTGTTCGCCCATCACACAGAGGTTCCATCTACCCCCACCATGGGACCCCCCCCTTACACTCAGCACCCTGGGAGGGTACCCCCCCTTTGCCCCCCCCACCCCCCCCAACATCCCCCTGCCCCCCCACCCAGCCTCACCTGCTCCCCAGAGAAGTTGTAGAGGGATTTCATGTTGGTGCCATTCAGGATGGTGACCTGGGGACACGGGGGGGGGGACACACACTGTGACAGCAGCCAGGACCCCCCAGCAGCCAGTCCCCCCCCCCAGCCCCCACTGCCCCCCCCTCCCATCACCCACCCCCCCAGCCTTACGTAGCCGTAGGTGAGGTTGCCCTTGGGGACACCAGCCACGAAGTCTGTGGGGGACAGAGTGACCCTGTCAGGGGGTGTCCAGGTTGGGGGGGCCCTGGCACCCCCCATGTGTGTCATGTGTCCCCCCCCACGGCACCCTGGGGTCACCCACCTTGTGTCGTGTCCCCGCTGAACTCACCAACTGCCACCGAGTAGCCTGGGGGGGGACAGGGGGGGTGTCACCTGTGTGCCCCCCCCATGCCCCCCCTGTGTCCCTGCACCCCGTGTCCCTGCACTGTGCCCACATCGCTCCTCCAAGCTGTGTCCCCATGTCCCCAAATCCCAGGGCCCCATTGCCCCACCTCCCATCTCCCAGAGCCCCCCATGTCCCCACGCCCATTCCCATGTCCCCATCCATCCCTGTCCCCATGTCCCCCCCCATGTCCCCCATGCCCCCAGTCCCCCCGTGCCCCCATCCGTCCCTGTCCCCATGTCCCCAGTCCCCCCACGCCCCCATACGTCCCTGTCCCCATGTCCCCCAATGCCCCCAGTCTCCATACCCCTGTCCCCCCATGTCCCCGTCCCCATGTCCCCTCATGTCCCCCTATCCCTGTCCCCATGCATCGCTCTCCAAGAGCCCCTGTCCCCCATGTCCCCCCATGTCCCCATCCATTCCCTGTCCCCCATGTCCCCATGTCCCCATCCATCCCTATCCCCATGTCCCCCCATGCCCCCAGTCCCCATGCCCCTGTCCCCCCATGTCCCCATCTGTCCCTGCCCCTTGTCCCCATGTCCCCCCATGCCCTCATATCTCCTGTCCGCATGTCCCCATGCCCCTCCATGTCCCCATGCCCCCATGTCCTCCTATTCCTGTCCCCCATCCCTGTCCCCATGTGTCCCTCTCCAAGTGCCCCTGTCCCCCCATGTCCCCCTTGTCCCCATGTCCCCCCATGCCCTCATATCTCCTGTCCCCATGCCCCCATGCCCCTATCCCCCCATGTCCATATTCCTGTCCCCATGTCCCCATGCCCCTCCATGTCCCCATGCCCCCATGTCCTCCTATCCCTGTCCCCCATCCCTGTCCCCATGTGTCCCTCTCCAAGTGCCCCTGTCCCCCCATGTCCCCCCCATGTCCCCATGCCCCATCCCCCCATCCCCACATGCTTGTCCCCATGTCCCCATGCCCCACCATGTCCCCATATCCCCTGTCTCCATGTCCCCATGTCCCCCCATGTCCCCATCCATCACAGTCCCCCTATGTCCCCATGCCCCTCCATGTCCCCATCCACCCCTGTCCCCCATGTCCCCATGTCCCCCCCTTGTCCCCATCCATCCCTGTCCCCCCATGTCCCCCCATGTCCCCATCCATCCCTGTCCCCCCATGTCCCCATGTCCCCCCATGTCCCCATCCATCCCTGTCCCCCCATGTCCCCCCATGTCCCCATCCATCCCTGTCCCCATGTCCCCATGCCCCTCCATGTCCCCATGCCCCCATGTCCTCCTATCCCTGTCCCCCATCCCTGTCCCCATGTGTCCCTCTCCAAGTGCCCCTGTCCCCCATGCCCCTCCATGTCCCCATGCCCCCCATGTCCCCATATCCCCTGTCTCCATGTCCCCATGTCCCTCCATGTCCCCAGTCCCCATGTCCCCAGTCCCCATGCCCCAATGTCCTCCCACGTCCCCACGTCCCCAGTCCCCATGCCCCTGTTCCCCCAGTCCCCAATCCCCCAGCCCCTGTCCCCCCGTGCCCATCCCCATCCCCTGTCCCCCCAGTCCCCAGTCCCCCAGCCCCTGTCCCCCATCCCCTGTCCCCTGTCCCCCCACCCATGTAGCTGTCGTCGTGCGTGGGCGCGGCCTGGCGCGTCTGGAGCTGCCCGGCCACGTCCTGGATGAAATACTCGGGGTAGCTGGAGGCCGCGATCTGCTCCTGCGTGGCCGACATCACCTGCCCTGGGGGCGGGGGGCCCTCAGCACCCGGGGGGGGCCCTCAGCACCCGGGGGGGGCTCTCAGAACCCGGGGGGGCCCTCAGCACCCGGGGGGGGCCCTCAGAACCCGGGGGGGCCTCAGAACCCGGGGGGGGCCCTCAGCACCCGGGGAGGGCCCCTCAGCACCCGGGGGGGGGACACTCAGAACCCGGGGAGGGCCCCTCAGCACCCGGGGGGGGCCCTCAGCACCCGGGGGGGGGCCCTCAGCACCCGGGGGGGCCTCAGAACCCTGGGGGTGCCCCTCAGCACCCGGGGGGGCCCCTCAGAACCCGGCGGGGGGGGGCCCAGCACCCAGGGTGGGGGGCCCCTCAGTAGCCGGGGGGGGGGCCCCTCAGCACTTGGGGGGGCCTTCAGAACCCGGGGGAGGGCTCTCAGCACCTGGGGGGGGCCCCTCAGCACCCAGGGGGGGGCCCCTCAGCACCCGGGGGGGCCCCTCAGAACCCGGGGGGGGGGGGGGCCTCAGCACCCGGGGGGGCCCTCTCTGAACCCTGGGGGGCCCCTCAGCACTTGGGGGGGCCCTCAGAACCCGGGGGAGGGCTCTCAGCACCTGGGGGGGCCCTCAGAACCCAGGGGGGGCTCTCAGCACCTGGGGGGGGCCCCTCAGCACCTGAGGGGGCCCTCAGAACCCGGGGGGGGGGGCCCCTCAGCACCCGGGGGGGCCTCAGAACCCGGGGGAGCCCCCTCAGCACCCGGGGGAGCCCCCTCAGCATCTGGGGGCGGGGGTCCCTCAGAACCCAGGGGAGCCCCCTCAGCACCCGGGGGGGCCCCCTCAGAACCCTGGGGGGGGCCCTCAGAACCCGGGGGGTCCCTCAGCACCCAGGGGGGCCCTCAGCACCCAAGTGGGGGGCCGGCCACCGTGGGGGGGAGGGAAGTGGGGCAGGCAGGGGGGTTGAGGGCCGTGGGGGACAGGCAGGGGTTGGGGGGGCAATTGGGACAGGTGGGGGGGGTTTAGGGACAGGGGGGATTGGGACAGTTGGGGGGGGGGTTAGGGGGTCTGGGTGGGGTAGGTGGTGGGGGGAGTGGGGCAGGCAGGGGGGTTGGGGGGGGAAATTGGGTCAGACAGGGGAGTTTAGGGGGACTGGGGGGGCAGGAACAGGGGTGTTGGGGGGGGGGGGAGTGGGGCCAGGAGGGGGTTTAAGGGGTTTGGGGGGTCAGGCAGGGGTTGGGGTGTCACCTTGCCAGAAGTAGCTGCCGGGCCCCCCCAGGAGCACCCGTCCTGTCTGCAGAGAGTTGAGGGGGGGGGGTCAACCTGGGGCACCCACCAGCGTGCCCCAAATGCCCCCATACACCCCACCCCCAACAGCCAGTATCCCCCATACACCCCATTACCCCCATGTACCCCTGTCCCCTCATGCCCCAACCCCCCCCCACGTCCCCTGCCACCCCCCCTGCCCCCCTGTGCCCCCACCTGGGTGAACTCGGCGCTGAAGCCCCCCTGGCAGTAGCCCTGCCCGGCCGCAGAGTTCAGGTCTGTGGGGAGAGGGGGGGGGGCTTAGGAGGGTGGGGTCTGGGGTCCCACGGCTGCTGGGTGGGGGGTTATGGGGGTGTCACCCCCCCCAGGATGCTGCTGTGCACCCAGCCCAGGGTCCCATGGGGGTGACACCCCAGAGGTGCCAGATGGGGGGGGTCCCTGGGTGTCAGGCAGGGAGATATTGGGGAGGGTCCCTGGGTGTCAGTCAGGGGAGATGGTGGGTGGGGGATCCCTGGGTGTCAGGCAGGGGAGATGGGGGGGGAGGTCCCTGGGTGTCGAGCAGGGGAGATATTGGGGAGGGTCCCTGGAAGTCGGGCAGGGGAGATATTGGGGAGGGTCCCTGGGTGTCGGGCAGGGGAGATGGGGGGGGGGGGGTTCCCTGGGTGCCAGGCAGGGGAGATGGGGGGGGGTCCCTGGAAGTCGGGCAGGGGAGATATTGGGGAGGGTCCCTGGGTGCCAGGCAGGGTCTGGAGGGGGCACCCTGGGGGTGCTGTGCATTGGGGTGGGGGGTGCCAGGCAGGGGGTTGCAGGGGTGTCACCCACAAGGTGGGGTGGGGGGGGGATGCCCAGGTGGGAGGGGGGGGGCTGTCCAGGGGGATGCTGGGATAGGGGGTGCAGGGGGCTGCTCGGGGGGGGGCTCAGGGGGGATACCCAGCGGGGCTGTCCAGGGGGGGATACCCAGTGCGGGGGGGGCACGGGGGGGGATACCCGGGGTGGGGGGGGGGTCGTGGGGGGGATACCCGGGGTGGGGGCTGCCCGGGGGGGGATACTCGTGGGGAATGCTGGGGTAGGGGGTGCAGGGGGCTGCCTGGGGGGTGGGGGGGGCTCGGGGGGGATACCCGGGGTGGGGGGGGCAGGGGGGGGATACCCGGGGGGGCTGTCTGGGTGGGATACCCGGGGTGGGGGGGTGCAGGGGGGGGATACCCGGGGGGCTGTCTGGGTGGGATACCCGGGGTGGGGGGGTGCAGGGGGGGGATACCCGGGGGGCTGTCTGGGTGGGATACCCGGGGTGGGGGGATGCAGGGGGGGGATACCCGGGGCTCGGGGGCATGTGGGGGGATACCCGGGAGGGCTGTCTGGGGGGGATACCTGGGGGGCTCAGGGGGGATACCCGGGGGGGCTGTCCGGGGGGGGGGTCTCAGGGGGGATACCCAGGGTGGGGGGGCTCGGGGGGGATACCCAGGGGGGCTGTCCGCGGGGGATACCTGAGGGGGATGGGGGGGGTCTCGGGGGGTATACCCGGGGTGGGGGGGGGGTCTCGGGGGGGTCCCACCTGAGCGGCAGGGCGCGTACTCCACGAACTTGGAGAAGTTCCCGATGGAGAGGAAGCAGCTGCCCACCGGCTCCCGGCCCCCCCCCTCCTCCTTGGGGGGGCTCCAGCTGTACAGCGGGGCGCAGGCCTGGGGGGAAGGGGGCACGGGGGGTCAGCACAGAGGGACCCCTGCCCCGTGCCCCCCCCGCCGTGCCCCCCCATACCAGGATGGAGGCGTTGTGTGCCCTCACAGTGGCCCCAAACCACTGCAGGGACTTGAACTCCACGGGGTCGGGGGTCTCCGTGCTGTTGCCCCCAAAATCGTGGGTGCGGGTCCCTGTGGGGGTGGAGGGGGGGGGGGGGGAGAGCAGGGGTCAGTCTGGTGCTGCAGCACCCATGGGACCCCCCCCCTCACCCTCCCTGGGTTTATCATTAACCAGGAGGGAGCAGAGCCCAGCGGTGGTGCCAAGGCCGCCGGGAGGGGGGGGGGATGTGGGGACGATGACGTGGGGCTGGGGGGGGTGATGGGTGCCATGGGTGTCCCCAGGGCTGGCTGTGGCCTGTCCCCATGGGCTGGGGGGGTCTTGTCCCCTTGTCATCCCACCCACCCATGACTGGGGGGTCCCATCCCTATGGGTGGCCCTGTCCCCCACACATGTCCCACCCCCACCTCGTTCCCATGCCCGGGGCAGGGGGGGTCCCACTGTCACCTGTGTCCCCATCCCTGTCCCCCACCCATGCCCCCAGCCCACCCACCATGCCCCCACCCCCACCCATGTCTCTGTCCCTCACCCATTTCCCCCCCCTTACCATGCCTGGGGGGGTCCTGTCCCCACCCCCACCCATGCCCCCACCCCCATGCCCATGGGGGTCTCATCCCCACTCGTGTCCCCATCCCTGTCCCCCACCCATGTCGTGTGTGTCCCCCCCCATTACCACGCCTGGGGGGGGGTCCTATCCCCATCCCCACCCATGCCCCCACCCCCATGCCTGGGAGGGTCCCACCCCCACCCATGTCCCTGTCCCCCACCCATATCCCCCCCACCATCACCATGCCTAGGAGGGTCCCATCCCCACCGGGGGGGGGTCCCACCCCCGTGCCCCCCCCCCCGTGCCCCCATCCCCCTACCGATGTGGTCGAAGTCGATGGGCGTGCAGCCATCGCGGGGGGGCCAGGGGCAGTGGTACACAGCCCCCCCCTGGGTGACATTGGGCTGGCTCGTGTTGGCCTTGGGGGCACCCACCAGGATGCTGACACTGCGGGGGGGGCAGGGGGATGCTCATGGAGGGGGGGGGGATGCTCATGGGGGGGGGGATGCTCATTGAGGGGGGGGATGCTCATGGAGGGGGGGGGGATGCTCATGGAGGGGGGGGGATGCTCATGGAGTGGGGGGGATGCTCATGGAGGGGGGGATGCTCATGGAGGGGGGGGGACGCTCATGGAGGGGGGGGGACGCTCATGGAGGGGGGGGATGCTCATGGAGGGGGGGGGATGCTCATGGAGGGGGGGGATGCTCGGGGGGGGGGGATGCTCATGGAGGGGGGGGGGGATGCTCATTTGGGGGGGGGGATGCTCATGGAGGGGGGGGATGCTCATGGAGTGGGGGGGGATGCTCATGGAGGGGGGGGGGATGCTCATGGAGGGGGGGGATGCTCATGGGGGGGGGGGATGCTCATGGGGGGGGGGGATGCTCATGGAGGGGGGGGGATGCCCCATGGGGACACTCTGCCCATCACCCACGGGGCACCCAAGGGCTGACAGAGGATGGGGGGGGGGGGGGGGGACGGACACGACCCTCGACCCCCGAGCCCTGGGAAGGGTGGGGGGTGTCCTGAGGGGGGGGAATCCCACGTCCCCCCCACTCCAGCCGCAGGCTGGGTCCCACGGGCTCCTCTGACTCACGGGGCCGGGCCCGGGTGACCCCTTCCGGCTCGGGGGGGGGAGCGCTGACACCACCCGCGGCCGTGGGGGGGGGTTGGGGGGGGCAGCAGGGAGCACCAAGGGTACCCAGGGGATGGGGGGGGCACAGGAGACACGAGCCCCCCCCCCCCTCCCCTCCCCGGCTCATCCCCAGGCGTTGGGGTGTCCGTGTGTCCGTCCCCCCCCCCCACCCCTCGCCTCCCCGCCCCGGGTGCGGGTCACGCGTGGGCGGGGGGGACACGCAGGGCCGTGGCCGGACGCCTGGGACCCCCCCCGAGCCCCCACCGCCCCCGGGGCGGGGGGGGGGAAGCTCCCGGCTCCGGTTACAGGAAACGCTCCGGCCGGGGGGCTACGGGGCCCCGGGACCCCCGGCGGGGGCCGGAGCTGGGCGGGGGGCGGCGGGGGGGGGGGGACACACACCGGAGCCGGCAGCGGGGCTCAGCCCCCGCCCGGTGTCCCCGCCGGACCCCCCCGTGCCCGGTGCCCGTTGCCCCATCCCGGTGCCCCGGTTCCCGCCCCGCTCTCGGTTCCCGTTCCCCATTCCAGGTCCCGGTTCCCGCCCCGGCCCCGCTTCCCGTTCCCCGTTCCCGGGGCCGTTCCCCGTTCCCGGGGCCGCTCCGCGCCCAGCCCGCCGGTCCCGCTCCCGCTGCCCGTCCCGTTCCCTCCCTCCCGGGCTCCGTCCCGCTCCCGGTGGCCGCTCCCGCTTCCCGTCCCGGTGCCCGGAGGCCGGTTCCCGTCCCCTGCCCATTTCCCGGGGCCGCTCCCGCCCCGTCCCATCCCATCCCACCCCATCCCACCCCATCCCATCCCGGGGCCGTTCCGGAGCCGCTTCCCGTTCCCGGGGCCGTTCCCGGGGCCGTTCCCGGGGCCGTTCCCGGTACCTGCGGGGCTGGGGCAGGTAAAAGTCCAGCGCGAAGCCGAAGAGGGACCCGGGGGCCCCGTGAAAGGCGTCGGGCCGCGACGCCTCCAGGTTGAAGGTACCGGCGGGTACCGGCAGCACCGGCAGCAGCAGCAGCAGCACCGGCGGCCGGGGCCGGGACCGGGGCCGGGGGCGGGGGCGGCGCGGGGGGGCCGGGGCCATGGCGGAGCGGGGCTGCCCGGGGCTCGGCGCTGCCTCCCGCTCCCGAGTCCCCTCGGAAAGTGGCCGGGGGGGGGCCCGGCCCGCCCCGCCCCGCCGTGACTCACCGGGGAGGAGCCAGAGCCCCGCCGGGCACCGGCACCGGCACCGGGTCGGGATGGGATGGGGCGGAGGGGGGGGACCGGGGGTATGGGGAGCCGGGATATCCCGGGGAGGGGGTGGGGGAGCCGGGATATCCCTGGGGACACGTCAGGGATCGGGACACCCCGAGGGCATCAGGGACTGGGGCACCCCGGAGGCACTGGGATGCGCTGGGACACGGGGACTGGGACAGCTGGGAGACACTGGGACATACTGGGTTAATGGGACATCAGGGACTGGGACACCCCAGGGACACTGGGACGCGCTGGGCATCAGGGACTGGGACACCAGGGCACCCCAAGGGCACCGGGACACTGGGATGGGGACATTGAGCCACTGGATACTGGGGACCGGGACACTGGGACCAGGGACACTGGGGACCAGGACACTCAGGGGCTGCTGGGGAACTGGGAAGGACTGTGACACCAGGAACAGGGACACTGGGTCACCCGGGGGGGGGGAAATGGGGCACCGAGGGGACACCACGAGGGGCCTGGGTGGCGATGGGACACCAGGGACACTGGGGTGGGACCCAGGGAAGGGAGGAGACCCCAGGACATGGTGGGCAGGACACTGGGGGGACACAGGGGGACAAGGGATGTGGGGGCTACTGGGGGTGCAGGATGTGCTGGGACACGAGGCACTGGGGGTACTGGGATGTGGAGGGGACAAAGGGACACGGGGTGCTGGGGGGACTGGGATGTGGAGGGGACAAAGGGACACGGGGTACTGGGGGTACTGGGATGTGGAGGGGACAAAGGGACACGGGGTACTGGGGGGACCTGGGTGGGGACAGGCAGGGGAGGACGTGGGGGGGGGAACTGGGGGGACATTGGGGGGACAGTGGGAGAGACACTGAGGGGATACTGGGGGACACTGGGAGGATACTGGGGGGACACTGTGGGGGACAGGGGACACCAGTGGGACACTGGGGAGGGGTGGTGGGGAACCTGGGAAACCTGGGCTGGGGGGGGCTGGGGGGGGTTGGGGGGGGGGGAGGGGTGTGTGAAGGGGACCCTGCGCGGGGGGGGTGGGGGTGGGGAAGGAAGGGGACCCGAGGGGGATGGGGGGATGGGGGAAGGAGCGGGGGGGGGGCCGGATCCCGCTGCCGCTTCCTGGAAGGAACCAGCGGAAACAGCGCGGGAGCTGGAGCTGTTCCCACGCGGCTGCACCCCCCGACCCCCCCCAGCACCCCCTGCGAGGGGTGACAGTGCCCCCAACGTGCCCCCCCCACGCGTGTGCAACCGTTGCACACTCACTGTGTCCCCCACGTGCTCGTGCAAAGGGTGGGATCCCCCCCCCCCCTCCTTGTCATGTGTCCCCCCCCCAAACCCCTTGTTCCCCCCCCCACACACCTTGTCCCCCCCATTCCCGGGCGGGACCCCCTTCCCCACTGTCCCCCCCTCGTGTGAGGGGGGTGCCCGGGTGTGCGAGGGGCGTGCGAGGGGCCGTGGGGCCTCCTCGGCCTCCAGCGGGGCCGCCGCATTCCTGCGCCGCTGATGCAATGGCGGCCGCCGCAGCTGGGCCTGGGGGGCTCAGGGCTGGGCTGGGGGGGACCCCAAAACCCCCCCGTACCTGGGGGTGGGGGGTGTGTGTGTCCCCTTTGCACCCCCTGCCAGGCCTCACACCCCTGCGCTGGGCCCTGGGCAGCTCAGGCCTGGGTGGGGGTGCTGGGTGCCCCCCGGGGGTGCCCGTGGGGACAATGGGGACGTTTCCGTGTTGGGGGGGGGGGGTTGTGGGAATTGGGGAGGGGGGGGAAGTGACGGGGGTGTGGTGAACAATGTGCTGGCGCCGGGGCCCTTCCTGCCCTGGCCCAGCCTGGCGCTGGCACTGCCCGTGTATGGCACACGTATGGCACACGTATGGCACACGCATGGCACACGCGTGTGCGTGTGTGTCCCCTCCCCACCCCTCCAGCACACTCACCCCATGTCCCACCCCTGCTCTGCTCGTGCCTCAGTTTCCCCCCCCCACTCCATCCCCCCACACTGTGTCCCCCTTGTGTGTCCCCCCCAGTTCCCATGGGTGCCCCACATCCCCTGACTTGTGCCTCAGTTTCCCCCCCATGCTCCATCCCCCCACCCTGTGTCCCCCCCATGTGTGTCCCCCCAGTTCCCACGGGTACCCCACGTCCCCTGACTCGTGCCTCAGTTTCCCCCCCATGCTCCATCCCCCCACCCTGTGTCCCCCCCAGTTCCCATGGGTGCCCCACATCCCCTGACTTGTGCCTCAGTTTCCCCCCCATGCTCCATCCCCCCACCCTGTGTCCCCCCCATGTGTGTCCCCCCAGTTCCCACGGGTACCCCACGTCCCCTGACTCGTGCCTCAGTTTCCCCCCCATGCTCCATCCCCCCACCCTGTGTCCCCCCCAGTTCCCATGGGTGCCCCACATCCCCCCACTCGTGCCTCAGTTTCCCCCCCCATGCTCCATCCCCCCACCCTGTGTCCCCCCCAATTCCCACGGGTACCCCACATCCCCCCACTCCCCCACTCGTGCCTCAGTTTCCCTGCCCCCCGCTCCATTCCCCACCCTGACCCTGTGTCTTCCCCCCCCTCCAATTCCCACAGGTGCCCCACGTCCCCCCACTCCCCCCCCCCCCCGAGTGTGGGGGGGCCCCTGGCTGAGCACGGCCAGTGCCGGGGAGCGTCCCTGAGTCACCGCGGGGGCCGGGGGGGGCCTGGGCCTGACTCACCGCTGCCGCCAGCCCCTATATAGCCTGGCCCTGCAGCGGGGCCACGTCACCCCCCCGGCCCCCCCTTCACCCCCCCAGCTACGCCAGGCCCCGCTGTGACACTCCCCTGGATCAGGGGGACACGGGGGGCACCCCAATAGCTGCGGGGGGGGGGTGGGGGGGGGCAGGCTGCAGCGACACAGGGGCTGCCCCATGGCAAAGGTTTTGGGGAGGGGGGTGTTGGGGGGGGTGTTTACAGCTGGGACACCCCAGGCGGGTGCCCGGCCTCAGTTTCCCCGGGCGGGGGGCGCGGGGGCTGGCGGGACGCCCCGGCGCTGGCGCTGGGCCCGGGGCTGGGCGCGGATGGGGCCCTGTGAGCCGGCTGCTTCCCAAAAAGGCGCTGGGAGGCTGCAGGAGGGGGGAGCCGGGCACCCGGCCAGCCCCGGGGGGGCCCTGAGCCTTTTGGGGGGGGGTAGGGGGCAGAGGTGACGCTGCTGCGGGTGACTCGCGTGTGCTGGTGACACCCGTGACCCCGGGGAGGCGGCTGTGCACACGCGTGTGTGAGGCGTGTGTGGTGCTCGTGGGGAACAGGCGATGGCAGGTGGTGGCTGTACACACAGACAGACAGACACACAGACAGACACACAGACAGAGAGAGACTGACACACAGAGACACAGACAGACACACAGAGACACACAGACAGACACACAGACAGAGAGAGACTGACACAGACACACAGACACAGACACACAGACACACAGACACACAGACACAGACACACACACACAGACACACAGACACACACACAGACACACACACAGACACACAGACACAGACACACAGACACACAGACACAGACACACAGACAGACACACAGACAGACACACAGACAGACACACAGACAGACAGACACACACACAGACACACAGACAGACAGACACACAGACAGACACACAGACACACACACAGACAGACACACAGACAGACACACAGACACACACACACAGACACACACACAGACACACAGACACACACACAGACACACAGACACACACACACAAACACACAGACACAGACACAGACACAGACACAGACACACACACAGACACACACACAGACACAGACACACAAACACACACACACAGACACACACACACAAACACACACACACAGACACACACACACAGACACACACACACAGACACACACACACAGACACACACACACACACAGACACACAGACACAGACACACACAGACACACACACACAGACACACACACACAGACACACACACACACACAGACACACACACAGACACACACACAGACACACAGACACACACACACAGACACACACACACAGACACAGACAGACACACAGACACACACACACAGACACACACACACAGACACAGACAGACACACAGACACACACACACAGACACACACACAGACACACACACAGACACACACACAGACACACACACACAGACACAGACACACACACAGACACACACACAGACACACACACACAAACACACACACACAGACACACACACACACAGACACACACACACACAGACACACACACAGACACACACACACACAGACACACACACACAGACACACACACACAGACACACACACACACAGACACACACACACACAGACACACACACACAGACAGACACACACAGACACACACACAGACAGACACAGAGACACACACACAGACACACACACACAGACAGACACACACAGACAGACACAGAGACACACACACAGACACACACACACAGACAGACACACACAGACACACACACAGACACACACACAGACACACACACACAGACACACACACACAGACACACACACACACAGACACACACACACACAGACACACACACACACAGACACACACACACAGACAGACACACACAGACAGACACAGAGACACACACACAGACACACACACACAGACAGACACACACAGACAGACACAGAGACACACACACAGACACACACAGACACACACACAGACAGACACAGAGACACACACACAGACACACACACAGACACAGACTGACACACAGACACAGACAGACACACAGACACAGACACCCCCAGCCTGTGGGGCAGCGTTGGGCCCCCCCCGGGGTCCCCCCTCATTGCCCCCCACCCCCTCCCTGCTCTGAGGCAGCGTGAGGGGGTCCCCGAAAGGCTCCTAGGAGGGTGTCCCACCCCCTTTCTGCCCCCCACTACCGAGTGACCCCCCCCAGCGCGGCTGTGAGACCCCAGACTCAAACACAGCAGCGTTTTGAGGCCAGAAAGAGGGATTTTAGTGTCAGCACAAAGGGGGGGGGGGGGGCAGACACTGCCCAGCCTGTCCCCCACCCCAGTGATTTCGGGGTGTTTCCCCACCCCCCTTTAATCCAGAGGAGATTCCCACTCTGGTGTGGGATGGGGTGTCCCCCCCCGCCACCCCCCCAGGATCCCAACCTCATCCGGAAGGAAAAACCCTTCCCTGAGTGAGAAAAAAAAAACCCAAAACAGGAAAAAGGTGTAAAAACACCCAAAAAAGGGTTGATAAAAGGGTTTCACGGGGGGAGACTCCAGCTGGGGGGTGTCTGTGTGTCCCCCCCCTCCCCAAACCTCCCTCCCTGGTGAGTTCAAAGCCCCCGGACAGGCGCTGGGTTCCTGTTCTCTTCCTTCCCCTGCCCCATTTGATGGTAAATAGGGGGGGTGGGTTGATTTTGGGGGGGCTCAGCGGGTGCCCCCCCAGCCTGAGGAAGCCGTGCAGAGGTGGGGAGGTTCATTGAGGGGGGGGGATGTGGTTAAAACAGGTGAGGGGAGGGCAAAGAAATACAGGAAAGGGTTAAATTCAACCCAAAAAAGCAGAGTGGGAGGCTGGAGCAGTGTGGGGAGATTGGGGGGGGCACAGAGCACCCCCATTCCCACCCCCAACCCCATCTCTGCAGGGCTCGGGGAGGGGTTGGGGAGGGGTTGAGGGTGGGTTTGGAGAGGGTTCTGGGAGGGGATGGGAGTGGGGTTCGGGGTGGGGGGTTGGGGTGGGGTTCAGGATGGGGTCTGGGGTGGGGTTCAGGGTAGAGTTTGGGGTGGGGTTCAGAGAGGGGCTCGGAGTGGGGTTCAGAGGGGCTGGGAGTGGGGTTCGGGCTGGGGTTCAGAGAGGGGCTGGGAGTGGGGTTTGGAGTGGGGTTCAGAGGGGCTGGGAGTGGGGTTTGGGGTGGGGTTCAGAGAGGGGCTGGGAGTGGGGTTTGGGGTGGGGTTCAGAGAGGGGCTGGGAGTGGGGTTCGGAGTGGGGTTCAGAGGGGCTGGGAGTGGGGTTTGGGGTGGGGTTCAGAGAGGGGCTGGGAGTGGGGTTCGGAGTGGGGTTCAGAGGGGCTGGGAGTGGGGTTTGGGGTGGGGTTCAGAGAGGGGCTGGGAGTGGGGTTTGGGGTGGGGTTCAGAGAGGGGCTGGGAGTGGGGTTTGGAGTGGGGTTCAGAGGGGCTGGGAGTGGGGTTTGGGGTGGGGTTCAGAGGGGCTGGGAGTGGGGTTTGGGGTGGGGTTCAGAGAGGGGCTGGGAGTGGGGTTCGGAGTGGGGTTCAGAGGGGCTGGGAGTGGGGTTTGGGGTGGGGTTCAGAGGGGCTGGGAGTGGGGTTTGGGCTGGGGTTCAGGATGGGGTTCAGGGTAGAGTTTGGGGTGGGGTTCAGAGAAGGGCTCAGAGTGGGGTTCGGGATTGGGTTCGGGGTAGAGTTTGGGGTGGGGCTGGGAGCAGGGCCTGGAGTGGGGTTCAGGGCAGGGTATGGGGCAGGGCTTGGGGCAGGACCTGGAGTGGTGTTCAGAGCAGGGCTCAGGGCAGGTTCGGAGCAGGGCCCGGAGCAGGGTCTGGAGCGGGTTCGGAGCAGGGCCCGGAGCTCCAGGCAGGTTCAGAGCGGGGCTCTGGGCTTGGAGTGGGGTTCAGAACAGGGTCTGGAGCTGGGCTTGGAGCAAGGCTTGGAGCAGGGTTCAGGGCAGGCTTGGAGCAGGGTTTGGAGCAGGGTTCAGGGCAGGGTCTGGAGCAGGGTTTGGAGCAGGGTTCAGGGCAGGCTTGGAGCAGGCTCGGAGCAGGGTTCAGGGCAGGGTCTGGAGCAGGGTTTGGAGCAGGGTTCAGGGCAGGTCTGGAGCAGGGTTTGGAGCAGGGCTCGGAGCAGGGCTTGGAGCAGGGTTCAGGGCAGGGCTCGGAGCAGGGTTTGGAGCAGGGCTTGGAGCAGGGCTCGGAGCAGGGCTTGGAGCAGGGTTCAGGGCAGGGTCTGGAGCCGGGTTTGGAGCAGGGCTTGGAGCAGGCTCGGAGCAGGGCTTGGAGCAGGCTCGGAGCAGGGCTTGGAGCAGGGCTTGGAGCAGGGTTCAGGGCAGGGTTTGGAGCAGGGTTTGAAGCAGGGTTCAGGGCAGGGCTCGGAGCACACAGAAGGAGAAGGCGCCGGAGAAGCCTTGAAAGAAATGCTGGAGTAAAGGGAGGGGGAATCCAGCCCGGGAAATTCCCCCTTTAACTCCTCACGGAACAGGAAAGGGACGTGGGAAGAACGGAGCTGCCCAAGGCCAGCGGACGAGGAGGCTTCACAGGGCGGGGGGGAGGGTTAGGAGGGGGAGGGAGGAAGAGTGTTGGGAGACAGCCGAGGGGAGGAAGGGCTGGAAGGGTTTTCCCACCGGAGAAAGCAGAGGGATGATCCCCCCACATCCAGCTTCGGGGGGGTTGGGGGGGGGTAAAATATCCCCCCCCTAAAGCCAAGCAGCGGGTTTGAAACGTGTCTGGGAGCGGAGGGAAGGGAAGGGAAGGAGGGAAAATGAAGGAAAAGCTTTTGGCAGGTTCAGGGTGTCGTTAGGAGCTTCGTTAGTCCGGCTCTGGGTTGGACTGGAGGAGGGAGGAAGGGAGGAAGGGAGGAAGGGAGAGGGGGGGGAAGGAAAAGCGTGTGTGTCCCCCCCCAAAATGGGCTGAGCTCCTGCCAGACGGGAGTTATTAACCCCCCCCCAACTCCACCCTGACCCCCCCTCCCAAAATCCCAGCCCTGCAGCTGCGGCGCTGGCGCTGGGACCGTTAATTGCAACACCAGATCGCTCCTCCCCTGCCTGGCCGGGAGGGATGGACACACGGACACCACCCCTCTTGTGCTGTGTTCCTCCCCCTCCGCCCCTCACACCCCTCCCCAAACCTGGCGGGATGGGGACAGACAGAGCTCTGACCTCCCCGTGAACCGCTGGGGCGGGTTTAATCTACAGATAGAATAAAGGAGGAGGGGGGGGTGTGTCCCCCACCCCCCAAAAACTCAGCCTGGGGGCGGGTCCCGTTGTCTTCCTTGACCCCAAATCTGTCCCCAGCCTCACCTCGGGGATCCCTGGGGTGCCCCCACTGCTACACACGTCCTGGAAGACGAAGGGGGAAGGAATTAGGGGTGAGGCAGGGGGAGGAAAAGGGGGAAGGAATTAGGGGTGAGGCAGGGGGAGGATTCCCCCCCCCCTCCCTCCCCAATCCCGGGTGTTGAGGGCTGTGTGGGTGTGACGGGTGTCTTGGTGTAGGGAGGGGTGATGGGGACGGGGTGACACAGGTTCTGGAGGGATGCAGAGGGTGGGGGGGGTTAAAAGGCTTCCCTGGCTGTGTGTGTCCCCCCCCCAGCCCTCCCTTCCTCCCCCCTCTGCTTCCTGGGGCGGGGAACCCACAGCCCTGGGACAGGAGGTTGAGTTGCGCAAGAGGCACTAAAATAGCCCCCCACACACACCCCCCCCAGCCCCAAATCTGGGCAGCACCTGCCTGGCAGTGCCTGGTTTGGTGAGGGAGGGGCTGGGGGGGGGTGTTTGGTGTCCTGGGGGGGTGACAGCAGCACCCCCAGGCACTGGGGTGGGTTTGGGGTCACCTTGAAGCGGTTCAGCCATCATCATCCTCTTGATCCGTGTCCTCGCCAGCGCCCCAGGGCAGGGCTGGGTGGGGAGGGGGGGTGGGGGACACAGGGGGGGGACACGGGGGGGGGACAGGGTCATGGGGTGCTGGGGGGGGGCATATGGGGACACATCGGGGGGGATACGGGGTGGGGGGGGAGCTGAGGGGTGGTGGGGACATACTGGGGTGTTGTGGGGATAAACTGGGGGGTATGGGGACAGACTGGGGGTAAGGGGGGGACACTGGGGGGGTATGGGGACACGTTGGGGGTGAGAGGGACACACTGGGGGTTATGGGGACACACTGGGGGGGTAATGGGGACACACTGGGGTATTGTGGGGATAAACTGGGGGGTATGGGGACACATTGGGGGTGAGAGGGACCCACTAGGGGGGTACAGGGACACACTGGGGGTTATGGGGACACACTGGGGGGGTAATGGGGACACACTGGGGGGGTTATGGGGGCACACTGGGGGGGTAATGGGGACACATTGGGGGTGAGAGGGACCCACTGGGGGGGTACAGGGACACACTGGGGGTTATGGGGACACACTGGGGGGGTAATGGGGACACACTGGGGGGGTTATGGGGGCACACTGGGGGGGTAATGGGGACACATTGGGGGTGAGAGGGACCCACTGGGGGGGTACAGGGACACACTGGGGGGGTACAGGGACACACTGGGGGGGTTATGGGGACATACTGGGGGGTTATGGGGACAGTGGTTAGTCCAAGGGGTTATGGTGAGATCCCGCTGTGCCCCCCCACCCTCTCCATGGAGATGGAGCCCCCTCAGGGGGATGGACCCCCCCCCAGAGCCCTGCCCCACACATCAGTGCCCCATGGTGGCTCCCCAGTCCTGGGGGGTCCGTCCCATCCCCAAGTCCCACAGTCCCACAGGTATCCCCTGTGTCCATCCTGGGAGGGGTGGCCCAGTCCCTACCCCACAGGGTCCCTTCCCCACCCAGCCCCCCCCTCCCCAAACACTCACAGGCAACGTATTTGTAACATGTATTTAAAACTCGTAGGTAAAGTGACCCCCACCCATAACAACCCCCTTCTCCCAGCACCCTGTTCCCCCCAGTTGTGGGGGAGAGATGAGCATCACCCTGGTCCTGTCACCACCGTCCACGGTCCCTTCTGCGCCCGTGCACCCGCTACAGGCGGTCCCGCAGCCCCCTGCTTCCACTACAGCTTCTGGGTGCTGCTGGGGCAGAGCTGGGGGATGAGAGAGAACCAGGGGTGTCAGTGAGGGGAGGGGGGGACACATACAGCTGCCTGTGGGCACCCAGGGAGGGGACAACCCCGGTCCTACCTGTCACACGGGAGGAGCAGGTCACTCGTCCTGACTTGCAGGATGAAGGGTGGGGGGTCCTCTGTGTCCTTCAGCTCTGCAAAGGGTGAGAGGACAGGGGTGTGGCAGCCTCAGGGGGTGACACGATGAGGGGGGAGTCCTGCCAGACACCCCTAGGACACTCACCAGCCTCCCAGTCCTCCTGGCAGGGGGGGCATGGCCATGCCACAGGGACCTCCGCTTGCTTCAGCCCGCTGCCCAGGGCTGCACCCATCTCTGGGGGGACACGGGGGACGGCTGTGGCACCGGCACCAGGCAGCAGGGTGGGGGGTGTGTGTGTGGGGGGGTGTGGCAGGGCCACACGGTACCGTGGGGGGTGTCAGGCTGGCGCTTGTCGGGGCAGGAGGCGATGTGGCTCTGCAGCTCGGCCTGGGGCATCCTGTGCCTGGCGTTGAAGGGGCAGGTGGCCAGCTTGCGGGCCAGCTGCGGGTTGTTCTGAGGGGGAAAGAGAGGAGAGAGGGGGCAGGGTGAGGAGGGGGAGATGGGGGAGGCTGCTCACCCTCAGCCCTGCCTGACCCCTGGCTCTGTGGGCCGCAGCCCCCAGCAGGCCCTGGCTCCCCTGAGGCCCCCGGCCCCCAGTAGGTCTCGGGCCCCAGAGAGCTTGGGCTTGGCCTGCAGTGGGCCCCAAGGTCCCCACAGGCCCCAGCCCCCAGCAGGCCCTGGCCCCCCAGGCAGACCCTGAGACCCCCCCAGCAGATCCCAAGGCCATCGCAGGCCCCAGCCCCAAACAGACCCCGACCCCCAGAAGGCCCCGACCCCCCGCAGGCCCCGAGCCCCCCAAAGGCCCCGAGCCCCAGCAGGCCCCGAGCGCCCCAAAGGCCCCAAGCCCCCCGAAGGCCCCGAGCCCCAGCAGGCCCCGAGCCCCCCGCAGGCCCCGACCCCCAGCAGGCCCCGAGCGCCCCGAAGGCCCCGAGCCCCCCGAAGGCCCCGAGCCCCAGCAGGCCCCGAGCCCCCAGCAGGCCCCAACCCCCAGCAGGCCTCGAGCCCCCCGCAGGCCCCGACCCCCAGCAGGGCCTGACCCCCAGGAGGCCCCGAGCCCCCAGCAGACCCCGACCCCCCGCAGGCCCCGACCCCCAGCAGGCCCCGACCCCCAGCAGGACCCGAGCCCCAGCAGGCCCAGACCCCCAGCAGGCCCAGACCCCCAGCAGGCCCCGAGCCCCCCGCAGGCCCCGAGCCCCGCGCTGGTCCCGGCCCCGCTCACCTGCTGGCACTTGACGAGGTGGTAGGGCAGCCGGGACACTCGGATCTGGTGGCTCTTGTCGTAGGGACACTGGACGAGCGCCCCGGGCTCCATGGCGGCTCCGCACAGGCGTTAACGGCACCGGGCTAACGGCTCCCAGCTTCCGGCGCGGCCTGCAGCGGCCTCCGCGCTCCGCCGTCGCGATGGCAACGGGGCCCGGCCCTCTGCCGCCGCGGGGCCGGGTCAGGCCCGGGCGGTGCCGCCGCAGCTCCGGCAGCCTGACCTGGGCTGGGGAGGCAGCGTGTGGGCCCCGAACGCGGAGCCCTGGGACCGCAGAGGCTCCGGGGACCGCAGGGACCTCGGGAGCTCATCCCGCTGGAGCAGGGGCACCTCCAGAGGCCTCCCAGGGAAGGGGTTCCCTGGGGTTCGGCTCCATCCATCAACCCAGTGGCTCCCCGCTGGGCTCTTCTGAGGACTGAGGGTCAAGAGTGGCTCCAAAGGGTGTTTATCCGGGCACTGACAGGCGCTTTGTGTATATAAAAACATAAATATGTATAAAAATCGGTTCTTGACTTTTATATATAGTAGTTCTTGAACTGAGGGGCCCCAAACTGGAACCAGTATGCTGGATGTGGCCTCACCAGGGCATCCATCCATCCATCCCCGCCTGCATCCTTCCATCCCATCCCATCCCATCCCATCCCATCCCATCCCATCCCATCCCATCCCATCCCATCCCTCATTTCTCCTTCCCTCCATTCCACCTTCTCTCCATCAGGACAGGGATGGTGCCACTGGGACATGGGTGGTGCCATTGGGACAGGGATGGTGCCATTGGGACATGGATGGTGTCATCAGGACATGGATGGTGCCATCGGGACAGGGATGGTGCCATTGGGACAGGGATGGTGCCACTGGGACATGGATAATGTCACTGGGACACGGATGGTGTCACTGGGACATGGATGGTGTCACTGGGACATGGGTGGTGTCACTGGGACACGGATGGTGCCACTGGGACACGGATGGTGTCACTGGGACATGGGTGGTGTCACTGGGACACGGATGGTGCCATTGGGACACGGATGGTGTCACTGGGACATGGGTGGTGTCACTGGGACACGGATGGTGCCATTGGGACACGGATGGTGTCACTGGGACATGGGTGGTGTCACTGGGACATGGATGGTGCCATTGGGACAGGGATGGTGCCACTGGGACATGGGTGGTGTCACTGGGACACGGATGGTGCCATTGGGACACGGATGGTGCCATTGGGACATGGGTGGTGTCACTGGGACACGGATGGTGCCATTGGGACACGGATGGTGTCACTGGGACATGGGTGGTGTCACTGGGACATGGATGGTGCCATTGGGACAGGGATGGTGCCACTGGGACATGGGTGGTGTCACTGGGACACGGATGGTGCCATTGGGACATGGGTGGTGTCACTGGGACATGGATGGTGCCATTGGGACACGGATGGTGTCACTGGGACATGGGTGGTGTCACTGGGACATGGATGGTGCCATTGGGACAGGGATGGTGCCACTGGGACATGGGTGGTGTCACTGGGACACGGATGGTGCCATTGGGACATGGGTGGTGTCACTGGGACAGGGATGGTGTCATGGGGCCATGGTCACTGTGCCAAGGCCACAGCCAGACCTCCATGTCCGTGGCGTCAGGCGCCGGCGGCGTCACGGGGTGGTGGCAGCCGTGTCACGTGGAGGTGGCCCCAGCTCAGGGCCCAGCCCAGGAAGCCGAGGAAGGGGAAGTTGGGCGTTGGGGCTGAGCGGGGGCCCTGGGGGAAGCCCCCTCCCCGGCCCATCGCCGCCATGGCGCTGCCCTCCATCTACCAGAACAAGTTTGCTGAGAAGCTGACCATCCTCAACGACCGGGGCCGGGGCGTCCTCGTCCGCATCTACAACATCAAGAAGGTGTGGGGGTTGGGTAAGGGTGGGGCTGGGGGGCCTGGCACAACCCTGGGAGGGGGTAGAAGGGGTTGGGGTACAGGATTTTGGGGGTCCTGACCCCAGCCTGTGGACTGAGGATGAGCTGGGGTCCTTCCTGGGAGGAGGATGCTGAAGAAATGGGGTGTGGTGGGATTACTGGGGCAGGGTGTTTGATTGGGGGGGGAGGGTCTAGAGGGGGTTTTGGGGGTGGGGTGTGATTCTGGGGGGGTCCCCCACAGACCTGCTCCGACCCCAAGACGCGGCCGGCCTTCCTGGGTGACAAGGCCATGGAGGCCTCAGCCAAGTTCATCAACAAGAAGTTCCCTCACTTGGACGTCAGGAGCAACACGGTGAGGGGCCGGGGTGTCCCCCCTGTCCCCAGCCCCCTGTGTCACCCCCACACCCCACCCCAACCCGTGTCAGCCCTACCTGGGTGTGCCCCCTGTCCCCAACCCCCTGTACTGCCCCCACACCCCACCCCGACCCCTGTCAGCCCTACCTGGGTCTCCCCCCGTATCCCAACCCCCTGTGCCACCCCCACACCCCACCCCGTCCCCTGTCAGCCCTACCTGGGTGTCCCCCCTGTCCCCAACCCCCTCTGCCACCCCCACACCCCACCCTGCCCTGTGTCACCCCACCCTGGGTGTCCCCCCTGTCCCCAACCCCCTCTGCCACCCCCACACCCCACCCCAATCTGTGTCACCCCACCCTGGGTGTCCCCCCTGTCCCCAACCCCCTCTGCCACCCCCACACCTCACCCCAACCCGTGTCACCCCACCCTGGGTGTCCCCCCTATCCCAACCCCCTGTGCCACCCCCACACCCCACCCCAACCTGTGCCACCCCCACACCCCACCCTGCCCCGTGTCACCCCACCCCGGGTGTCCCCCCCTATCCCAACCCTGTGTCACCCCCACACCCCACCCCAACCCGTGTCACCCCACCCCGGGTGTCCCCCCTGTCCCCAGCCCCCTGTGTCACCCCCACACCCCACCCTGACCCCTGTCAGCCCCACCTGGGTGTCCCCCCCTATCCCAACCCCCTGTGCCACCCCCACACCCCACCCCAATCTGTGTCACCCCACCCTGGGTGTCCCCCCTGTCCCCAACCCCCTGTGCCACCCCCACACCCCACCCCGACCTGTGTCACCCCACCCTGGGTGTCCCCCCTATCCCAACCCCCTGTCACCCCCACACCCCACCCTGCCCCATGTCACCCCACCCTGGGTGTCCCCCCTGTCCCAACCCCCTGTGCCACCCCCACACCCCACCCTGACCCCTGTCACCCTACCTGAGTGTCCCCCCTGTCCCCAACCCCCTGTGCCACCCCCACACCTCACCCCAACCTGTGTCACCCCCACACCCCACCCCAACCCCTGTCAGCCCTACCTGAGTGTCCCCCCTGTCCCCAACCCCCTGTGCCACCCCCACACCCCACCCCAACCTGTGCCACCCCCACACCCCACCCTGCCCTGTGTCACCCCACCCTGGGTGTCCCCCCTGTCCCCAACCTGTGCCACCCCCACACCCCACCCTGCCCCGTGTCACCCCACCCCGGGTGTCCCCTCGCCAGCAACACCTGGGCCCGGTGCACAAGGACAAGGGGGACATCACCCGGGTGCTGGCGCCTTTCTACAACTCCTTCCTGGACGTCCTGGAGTTCAGGGTGAGCCGAGGGGCAGAGCAGGGTGCTGGGGGGTGGGGGGGTGACATTCCACACCTCGGAGGGGACAGCAGTGTCACATCCCCCCCTGTGTCTGTGTCCCCCCCATGCCAGGACCACGTCTACGAGCTGCTCAACACCATCGACGCCAGCCAGTGCTTCTTCGACATCGTGAGCGGGGCTCAGCAGGGGGGTGTGGGGGGGGTATTTTGGGGGGTGTCACACGCTCACAGCTCTCCCCTTTCCCTCAGCACGTCAACTATGAGCTCACCAGGAGCTACCTGGACCTGGTTGTCACCTACGTGTCCCTCATCCTGCTGCTGGCCCGCACTGAGGACCGCCGGCTGCTCATCGGCCTCTACCACTGCGCCCACGAGATGAGCCACGGCAGTGGGTGGGTTGAGGGGGTCCCCAGGGGCTGTGCCCAGCTTGGGGTTGGCTCTCAGGGCCATCCCTCACCCCCCCTTACCCCCAAATCTGTGTCACTGTCCCCACAGCGACCCCAGCTTCGCCCGCCTGGGCCAGATGGTGCTGGAGTACGACCACCCCCTCAAGAAGCTGGTGGAGGAATTTGGGCCCCACACGAAGGTGGGATGGGACCTCCCCAAGGTCCTGTGAACCCTCAGGGCTCTGACCCCCCACCTTCTGACTGTCCCCTGATGTCCCCTCAGGCTGTCACCAGCGCTCTCCTGTCCCTGCATTTCCTCTTTGCCCGGAGGAACCAGGGGGCTGAGCAATGGCGCAACGACCAGCTCCTCAGCCTGCTGGGCAGCGCCGGCACCATGCTCAGCCCCGCCAGCTCCGACACCGTGAGTGCCACCCTGACACCCCAGGGGACCCGGGCCACAGCCCAGGGGACACTGCTGGGAGGGCTGAGAGGGGTGACACGGTGACTCTTGTGTCCCCAGATGGCCTGCGAGTACCTATCCCTGGAGGTGATGGAGCGCTGGATCCTCAGTGAGTCCTTCCCCAAACCCTACCGGGCTCCCAGTTTGGGATCATCCCAGTGCCAGTCCCAACTGGTTCTGATGGTTGTGCCCGCAGTGGGGTTCCTGGTGTGCCCGGGGGCGCTGGGCTCGTCCCCGCAGTGCCTGGAGCTGTGGCGGTTGGCGCTGCAGGGCTCGCTCTACGTCACCCTGCTCCGCGACGAGGCCATCGCCGTCCACAAAGTCACCGAGGAGCTGCTCAGCAGCCTCAAGGGGTAATGGGGCAGAGGGGGGGTGGCCTGGGGGGGGTGCTGAGGGGTGGAGGCTCTGCCAGCAGCTCCCTTGGGTGCTTGTGCGGGGTGCCAGGAGACTTTGTGGGGTGCCAGGGGCTGTGTGGGGTACCTGAGGCTCTCCCCAGTGCCATGCTGGGTGCCAGGGGCTGTGTGGGGTACCCAGGGATCTCCCCAGTGCCGTGCTGGGTGCCAGGGGCTGTGTGGGGTACCCAGGGATCTCCCCAGTGCCGTGCTGGGTGCCAGGGGCTGTGTGGGGTACCCAGGGATCTCCTGGGTGCCAGCTGAGTGGGGTACCCAGGGCTCCCTGGTGCCAGGGGTGGGTGCCAGGGGCTGTGTGGGGTACCTGAGGCTCTTCTGGGTGCCAGGGGCTGTGTGGGGTACCCAGGGCTCCCCGGTGCCGTGCTGGGTACCAGGGGCTGTGTGGGGTACCCAGGGCTCTCCCCAGTGCCATACTGGGTGCCAGGGGCTATGTGGGGTACCCAGGGCTCTCCTGGGTGCCAGGGGCTGTGTGGGGTACCCAGGGCTCCCTGGTGCCAGGGGTGGGTGCCAGGGGCTGTGTGGGGTACCGGGGCTCTCCTGGGTGCCAGGGGTTGTGTGGGGTACCCAGGTCTCTCCCCAGTGCCAGGGGCTGTGTGGGGTACCGGGGCTCTTCTGGGTGCCAGAGGCTGTGTGGGGTACCTGGGGCTCCCCGGTGCCAGGGGTGGGTGCCAGGGGATGTGTGGGGTACTCAGGGATCTCCTGGGTGCCAGGGGCTGTGTGGGGTCCCGGGGCTCCCTGGTGCCAGGGGTGGGTGCCAGGGGCTGCGTGGGGTACCTGAGGCTCTCCTGGGTGCCAGGGGCTGTGTGGGGTACCCAGGGCTCTCCTGGGTGCCAGGGCTGGGTGCCAGGGGCTGTGTGGGGCCCCGGGGCTCCCCGGTGCCGTGCCCGGTGCCATCGGTGACTCTCTCTCAGCTACGGGAAGCGGGTGGCAGATCTCAAGGAGTGCAAGGAACACGCCGTGGCTCACAGGTTGGGGGCTTGGAGGGGGGGACACAGCAGGGCTGGGGACACTGGGGAGGGTCCCAGGGATCCTGGGGAACTGGGAGGCCCTGGAGCACCCCAAAGGGTTGGAGGTTGGAGGATCCTGGGGGGCCGTGAGTCCCAGTGAGCTGGGAGGGTCTCCTGGGGTGTTGGTTGGTGTGGGGGGGTCTCCTGGGGTGGTGGATGGGTGGGGGGATGTCTCCTGGGGGTGGGGGTGCCCTGATGGTGCCCACACTGGCCCTGAGCCACAGCCCCCCCGTTTGCCACATGGTGCCTGTGGTGTCCCCACTGGGTGAGTGGGATGTCTGGGGGGGGGCGGTGGGGGCTCAGTTGGGTACCTCGGACCCCCCTGACCCCCCCACCCCCCCCGCAGCGGGTCCCTGCACCGGGGCCGGCGGGTGTACCTGCGCGGGGCCGTGCGGGAGCTGGAGGCGCTGCTGGAGGATCAGCCCGGGCTGCTGGGACCCAAGGTGGGCACGGGGGGGCTGGGGGGGCCAGGGGAGCAGGGGCTGGGGGGCTGGGGGGGCTGGGGTGCTGGGGGGTTCAGGGGAGCAGGACGTGGGGTACTGGGGGAGGCAGGGGAGCAGGGGCTGGGGGGCTGGGGGGGCTGGGGTGCTGGGGGGTTCAGGGGAGCAGGGGCTGGGGTGCTGGGGGAGCCAGGGGAGCAGGATGTGGGGTGCTGGGGGGGCCAGGGGAGCAGGGGCTGGGGTGCTGGGGGGGGGCTGAGGGAGCAGGATGTGGGGTGCTGGGGGGTGGGCAAGGGAATCAAGGGCTGGTTTGCTGGGGGGCAGGGGCTGGGGTGCTGGGGGGGGCAGGGGAGCAGGATGTGGGGTGCTGGGAGGGGCAGGGGAGCAGGGAGTGGGGTGCTGGGGGTGGGGTGCTGGGGGGGCCAGGGGAGCAGGATGTGGGGTGCTGGGAGGGGCAGGGGTGCAGGGGGTGACAGGGGTGCAGGGGCTGGGGTGCTGGGGGGGGTCAGGGGAGCAGGGGCTGGGGTGCTGGGGGGGGGTCAGGGGTGCAAGGGGTGGGGTGCAAGGGGTGGGGTGCTGGGGGGGGGGGTCAGGGGTGCAGGGGGTGGGGTGCAGGGGGTGGGTGCTAGTGGCTGGGTGTGGGGTCTCTACACGTGCCGGGGGACGTGCGGTGGGCGCGGGTGGGGGTCTGCACATGGGGGCACGGCCAGCCCCAGCCTGACAGCAGCTCCTGGTGCCCTCTAACCCCCCTTTGCCCCCCACCTGCCAGGCCCTCTTCGTTTTCATGGCGCTGTCCTTCTGCCGTGACGAGGTGAGCTGGCTGGTGCGGCACAGCGAGCACGTCACCAAGACCAAGGCGCCCGAGGACTACGCGGACAGGTGGCACGGTGATGGGCAGGGGGGACGGGCAGGGGGCAAGGGGCAGGGGGTCATGGGTGGGGGGTGATGGGCAGGGGGGACGGGCAGGGGGCCATGGGTGGGGGGTGATGGGCAGGGGGCCATGGGCAGGGGGGACGGGCAGGGGGCCAGGGGCAGGGCGTGATGGGTAGGGGGTGATGGGCAGGGGGGATGGGCAGGGGGTGATGGGCAAGGGGTAATGGGCAGGGGGCCAGGGGCAGGGGGTGATGGGCAGGGGGTGATGGGCAGGGGGGACGGGCAGGGGGCCAGGGGCAGGGGGTGATGGGCAGGGGGCCATGGGCAGGGGGTGATGGGCAGGGGGGACGGGCAGGGGGGACGGGCAGGGGACCATGGGCAGGAGGCCATGGGCAGAGAGTGATGCGCAGGGGGGTGATGGGCAGGGGGCGATGGGCAGGGGTCCATGGGCAGGGGGTCCATGGGCAGGGGGTCGTTGGGCAGGGGGTCCATGGGCAGGGGTCCATGGGCAGGGGGTCGTTGGGCAGGGGGTCGTTGGGCAGGGGTCCATGGGCAGGTGTTGATGGGCAGGGGGTTGTTGGGCAGGGGGGTCCATGGGCAGGGGGTCGTTGGGCAGGGGGTCCATGGGCAGGTGTTGATGGGCAGGGGTCCATGGGCAGGGGGTCGTTGGGCAGGGGGTGATGGGCAAGGGGGTGATGGGCAGGGGGTGATGGGCAGGGGGCCATGGGCAGGTGTTGATGGGCAGGGGTCCATGGGCAGGGGGTCGTTGGGCAGGGGGTGATGGGCAGGGGTCCATGGGCAGGGGGTCGTTGGGCAGGGGGTCGTTGGGCAGAGCAGCACCCATCCCCCCAGCACACCAATCTCCCAGCGGGGTTATCCCGGGGTGCCCAGGCGGCTGGTGCTGCGTTTGGGGGGCGGTGGGGGGGTGGGTGCAGTCTGGTGGGCTCAGGCCCTGAGCCGGGGGTCTGTGGGGTGGGGCGGGGGTCCCGCGCAGCCACGTGGCAGAGCTGCTGTTCCTGGCGGAGGGGCTGCGCAGCCTGGTGCGGCGCCGGGCGCGGGTGCTGCAGCGCTACCACGTCCAGTACCTGGCCCGTTTCGACGCCCTGCTCCTCAGCGAGGTCATCCAGGTACCCAGCAGGGGGGGTGTGGGACCACCGAGCCCCCCTCCCCACCTCCCCAGCCCCGCCCCCTGTCCCCTACCCCGGCTGTCCCTCACCCTGTCCCCATCCTGTCCCCCCCAGAACCTCTCCGTGTGCCCCGAGGAGGAGTCCATCATCCTCTCCTCCTTCGTCAGCTCCCTCTCTGCTCTCTCCATCAAGGAAGGTGGGGAATGGTCCCCCTCGCCCCCAACCCCCACCCCAGCCCCCCCCATCCCATTCTGGGGCACCCTCCAGCCCCTCCCCACCCCATCCTGGGGCATCCCCCATCCCCAGGAGCACTGTGACAGCCACCCAGGGAGATGGCAGCTCCTGGGGGGTGGGTGCTGCCACCCCTGGGGACAGAGGGAGCCCCCCCCAGCCCCTCAGTCCCCCCCTCCATGGCCCTGGAGGTGGGGGGGGTCCCCACATTCTCCTGTGTCCCCCCAGTTGATGACAACGAGAAGTTCGATTTCACGCCGCTCCGCCTGGACTGGTTCAGGCTGCAGGTGCTGCCACTGCCCCTGTGTCCCTCCTCTGTCCCCAGCCCTGTCCTCTTGCCCTGTGCTGTCCCCAAGCCCCCCGTGTGCCCCCTCCCCAGGCCTACACCAGCGTGGCCAAGGCCTCGCTGCCCCTGGGCTCCAACCCTGACGTGGGGCGTGTCATGAACCTCATCATCTTCCACACCAAACTGCTGGACTCCCTGGAGGAGCTGCTGGCCGAGGTCTCCGACCTCTCCGACCTCTGGTGAGCTCAGGCACCCTCCCTGCCTCAGTTTCCCCCTTCCCTAACTGGGGGGAGGGGGTCTTCAAGCCTCATCCTGCCCCCCAGCACATCCACGATGCTCCCGTCTTGTGCTGGGTGACAGGGAAGGGGTGGAGGTGACATCCCCCATGGGAGAGGTTGTGGGGACAGGGACACCCCACACAGCATGTCTAGACAGACAGACAGACAGACAGACAGACCCCTTCTCCTGTCCCCTCTCCCAGTTTCTACCCTCGTCCTGTGGAGAAGATGTTTGTGGTGACCATGGAGGAGCCCACGATGCTGCGCTACAGCATCGCCTTCCCCCTGCTCTGCACCCACTTCTCCCGCTGCGTCCACCCCATGTGCCCTGAGGAGGTGGGTGCTGCTGCCTGGGGGGGCACAGGGGGGCACCGGGACACCCCATGTGCCCTGAGGAGGTGGGTGCTGCTGCCTGGGGGGGCACAGGGGGGCACAGGGACACCCCATGTGCCCTGAGGAGGTGGGTGCTGCTGCCTTGGGGGGCACAGAGACACCCCATGTGCCCTGAGGAGGTGGGTGCTGCTGCCTGGGGGGGCACAGGGACACCCCATGTGCCCTGAGGAGGTGGGTGCTGCTGCCTGGGGGGGCACAGAGACACCCCATGTGCCCTGAGGAGGTGGGTGCTGCTGCCTTGGGGGGCACAGAGACACCCCATGTGCCCTGAGGAGGTGGGTGCTGCTGCCTGGGGGGGCACAGGGGGGCACAGGGACACCCCATGTGCCCAGAGGAGGTGGGTGCTGCTGCTGGAGGGGGGCATGAGGGGGCACAGGGATACCCCATGTGCCCAGAGGAGGTGGGTGCTGCTGCCTGGGGAGGCACAGGGACACCCCATGTGCCCAGAGGAGGTGGGTGCTGCTGCCTGGGGGATGCACAGGGACACCCCATGTGCCCAGAGGAGGTGGGTGCTGCTGCCTGGGGGGGGCACAGGGGGGCACAGGGACACCTCATGTGCCCAGAGGAGGTGGGTGCTGCTGCCTGGGGGGGGCACAGGGACACCCCATGTGCCCAGAGGAGGTGGGTGCTGCTGCTGGGGGGGCACAGAGGAGCACAGGGACACCCCATGTGCCCTGAGGAGGTGGGTGCTGCTGCCTGGGGAGGCACAGGGACACCCCATGTGCCCTGAGAAGGTGGGTGCTGCTGCCTGGGGGGGCACAGAGACACCCCATGTGCCCAGAGGAGGTGGGTGCTGCTGCCTGGGGGGGCACAGGGACACCCCATGTGCCCAGAGGAGGTGGGTGCTGCTGCCTGGGGAGGCACAGGGACACCCCATGTGCCCTGAGAAGGTGGGTGCTGCTGCCTGGGGGGGCACAGAGACACCCCATGTGCCCAGAGGAGGTGGGTGCTGCTGCCTGGGGGGGCACAGGGACACCCCATGTGCCCAGAGGAGGTGGGTGCTGCTGCTGGAGGGGGGCATGAGGGGGCACAGGGATACCCCGTGTGCCCAGAGGAGGTGGGTGCTGCTGCCTGGGGGGGCACAGGGGGGCACAGGGACACCGTGGCTGCCTCAGGGGAGGGTGACAGTGGCCTTTGTCCCTCAGTATCCCACCCTGAAGGCCACGGCGCTGGGGATGTGCAACAGGTTCCTGGAGGAGATGGCCCGTCAGGCCAGCGCCTGCATCATGGACGCCTGCGCCGAGCAGCACAACCTCAGCGAGCAGGTGAGGGGCTCTGCAGCCCCTGGGGCCTCCAGCTCCTCTGCATCTCTGGGGCTGTTGGGGCTTTTGGGGTCCCCAGGGGCTCTGCAGCCCTTGGGGTCCCCATAGTCCTTGGGGTCTCCAGCACCTCTGGATCTCAGTGGCTGTTGGGGCTTTTGGGGGTCTTCAGGGTCTCTGCAGCCCCTGGGGTCTCCAGCACCTCTGGATCTCAGTGGCTTTTGGGGCTTTTGGGGCCTCCAGGGTCTCTACAGCCCCTGGGGTCTCCAGCTCTTCTGGATCTCAGTGGCCATCAGGGATCTTGGGGTCCCCAGGGTCTCTGTCACCGTTGGGGTCTCCAGCGCCTCTGGATCTCAGTGGCTGTTGGGGCTTTTGAGGTCTCCAGGGTCTCTGTCACCCTTGGGGTCTCTGCAGCCCTTGGGGTCTCCAGCACCTCTGAATCTCAGTGGCTGTTGGGGCTTTTGGGGTCTTCAGGGTCTCTGCAGCCCCTGGGGTCTCCAGCACCTCTGGATCTCAGTGGCTTTTGGGGCTTTTGGGGTCTCCAGGGTCTCTGTCACCCTTGGGGTCTCCAGCACCTCTGGATCTCAGTGGCCATCAGGGATCTTGGGGTCTCCAGGGTCTCTGTCACCCTTGTGGTCTCCAGCACCTCTGGATCTCAGTGGCTTTTGGGGCTTTTGGGGTCTCCAGGGTCTCTGTCACCCTTGGGGTCTCCAGCACCTCTGGATCTCAGTGGCCATCAGGAATCTTGGGGTCTCCAGGGTCTCTGTCACCCTTGGGGTCTCCAGCTCCTCTGGATCTCAGTGGCCATCAGGGATCTTGGGGTCTCCAGGGTTTCCAATGGCCTTTGGGGGTCTCCATGACCTCTGGGGTCTCTGTGATGCCTTTGTCCCCCAAGACCTCCACAGCCTCCAGCATCTCAGGACCTCTGGTGACCCCCACATCCTTGGGGACAGCAGAGACCATGGGATGGGGGTAGGGGGGATGGAAAAGAAGCCCTGGTGGGGGCACATCCCCAATTTAACCCTGGGGGATGGTGACCCCTGGTCCTGGGGGGTCCTCACCTGGGCTGTCCCAGGCCGGTGGTGACGGGGTGCCCGTGTCCCACAGCTGCTGCCCAAGCACTGTGCCTCCACCGTCAGCAAAGCCCGGGGCAAGAAGACCCCCAAGACCCCGGCCAAGAAGGGGGAGCCCGAGCGGGACAAGCCGGGGGCCGAGAGCCAGAGGAGGGACCGGACCTTGACCACCAAGTGAGCCCACCCGGGGGGCCAGCGAGGCTGGGCTGGGGGCTGGTGGGATGTGGAGGGGGGCTGGGGGGGTATGGGAGGGGCTGCAAGGGCTCCGGGGAGGGGGGTGGGGGGAACTGAGGGGGGTTTGGGGTGCCCTGGGTGAGGTTTGGGTTCTCCTGGTGGGGTTTGGGGTGCTCCTGGGTGGGGTTTGGGGTGCCCTGGGTGGGGTTTGGGGTGCTCCTGGGTGGGGTTTGGGGTGCCCCTGGGTGGGATTTGGGGTGCCCTGGGTGGGGTTTGGGGTGCCCTGCAGGGGGTGTGGGGACACCTGGTGGGGGTTAAGGGTGCCCCTAGGTGGAGTTTGGGGTCCCCCTGGGGCAAGGGGTTTGGGGTGCCCTGGGTGAGGTTGGGGGTGCCCCTGGGTGGGGTTTGGGGTGCCCTGGGTGGGGTCTGGGTTGTCCTTGGATGGGGTTTGGGTTCTCTTGGTGGGATTTGGGGTGCCCTGGGTGAGGTTTGGGGTGCCCCTGGGTGGGATTTGGGGTTCTCTTGGTGGGATTTGGGGTTCTCTTGATGGGGTTTGGTTTCTCCTGGTGGGATTTGGGGTGCCCTGGGTGAGGTTTGAGTTCTCCTGGTGGGATTTGGGGTGCCCTGGGTGGAGTTTGGGGTGCCCTGGGTGGGATTTGGGGTGCCCTGGGTGAGGTTTGAGTTCTCCTGGTGGGATTTGGGGTGCCCTGGCTGGGGTCTGGGATGTCCCTGGGTGGGATTTGGGGTTCTCCTGGTGGGATTTGGGGTGCCCTGGGTGAGGTTTGGGGTACCCTGGGTAAGGTTTGAGTTCTGGTGGGATTTGGGGTGCCCTGGCTGGGCGGTGGGTTGTCCCCACGGGTGCCTAACAGCGCCTGCATGTCCCCCTGTGTGTGTGTCCCCCTCCTCCCCCCCCAGCATGGACAAGCTACACCTGACTCTGGCTGAACTGTCCCTGAGCCTCAACCACGTCCCCAACGTCACCGTCTTCGAGCACACGGTGACACCCGCCGAGTACCTCAGCAGCCACCTGGAGACTCGCCTCACCAAGTAGGGGACACGCTGCTGGCGCAAGGGACACCCAGGGGGGTATCCCCGTGTCCCCCCCCTGACCCCAACCACCCCCCTTGGCTGTCCCCACAGAGCCATCGTGGCCATGGCTGGCTACAGCCAGGCCACGCAGGAGGTGGCGCGGCCCTCGGAGGTGCTGGTGGGGCTGGGGGCCTACGTGGGCTTCCTGCAGTCGCTGGGCAGCCTGGTGGGGCTGGACACGGGGCGCATCATCCGCAGCGTCCTGCTGCAGCAGACGCAGCCCCGCGACGCCGCCGGCGACCAGACGCTCACCACCATCTACACCAACTGGTGGGGACCCCGCCGGCACCCGACACCCCTGCCCCACCCTTGATCTGGGGGGGGATGTGGAGAGAGGGGATGTGTGGGGATGGGTGCTGTGGGGATGGGTGCTATGGGATGCCATGGGGCTGGGTGCTGTGGGGCTGGGTGCTGTGGGGCTGGGTGATGTGGGGCTGGGTGCTGTGGGGATGGGTGCTATGGGATGCCATGGGGCTGGGTGCTGTGGGGCTGGGTGCTGTGGGGCTGGGTGATGTGGGGCTGGGTGCTGTGGGGATGGGTGCTATGGGATGCCATGGGGCTGGGTGCCATGGGGCTGGGTGCCATGGGGCTGGGTGCTGTGGGGCTGGGTGCCATGGGGCTGGGTGCTATGGGATGCCATGGGGCTGGCTGCTGGGGGCCTGGGTGCTGTGGGGTCCCATGGGGCTGGGTGCTGTGGGGTCCCATGGGGCTGGGTGCTGTGGGGCTGGGTGCCGTGGGGTGCTGTGGGGCTGGTTGCCGTGGGGCTGGGTGCCGGGGGGTCCCATGGGGCTGGGTGCCGGGGGGCTGGGTGCTGTGGGGTGCCATGGGGCTGGGTGCTGGGGGGTGCCGAGGGGCTGGTTGCCGGGGGCCTGGGTACTGTGGGGTCCCATGGGGCTGGGTGCCAGGGGGCTGGGTGCTGGGGGTCCCGTGGGGCTGGGTGCCGGGGGTCCCACGGGGCTGGGTGCCATGGGGCTGGGTGCTGTGGGGCTCAGTGCTATGGGGTTGGGTGCTGTGGGGCTGGGTGCCATGGGGCTGGGTGCTATGGGATGCCATGGGGCTGGCTGCCGGGGGCCTGGGTGCTGTGGGGTGCCATGGGGCTGGGTGCTGTGGGGCTCGGTGCTGGGGGGCTGGGTGCTGTGGGGCTGGGTGCCATGGGGCTGCGTGCCGGGGGGTGCCGTGGGTATGGGTGCCATGGGGCTGGGTGCTGTGGGGCTGGGTGCCATGGGGCTGTGTGCCATGGGGTGCCATGGGGCTGGGTGCTGTGGGGCTGGGTGCCATGGGGTGCTGTGGGGCTGGGTGCCGTGGGGCTGGGTGCTGGGGGGTCCCATGGGGCTGGGTGCTGTAGGGCTGGGTGATGTGGGGCTGAGTGCCATGGGGCTGGGTGCTGTGGGGTGCCATGGGGCTGGGTGCTGGGGGGTGCCGAGGGGCTGGTTGCCGGGGGCCTGGGTACTGTGGGGTCCCATGGGGCTGGGTGCCAGGGGGCTGGGTGCTGGGGGTCCCGTGGGGCTGGGTGCCGGGGGGTCCCCTGGGGCTGGGTGCCGGGGGTCCCGCGGGGCTGGGTGCTGTGGGTCGTGTGGGGCTGGGTCCCGTTGGGCTGGGTGCCGGGGGCTGGGTGCCGGGGGTCTGGGTGCCGGGGGTCCCGTGGGGCTGGGTGCCATGGGGCTGGGTGCCGGGGGTCCCATGGGGCCGGGTGCCAGGGGGTCCCATGGGGCTGGGTGCCGGGGGTCCCGCGGGGCTGGGTGCCGGGGGCTGGGTGCCGGGGGGCTGGGTGCTGTGGGGCTGGGTGCCGGGGGTCCCGCGGGGCTGGGTGCCGGGGGGTCCCCTGGGGCTGGGTGCCGGGGGTCCCGTGGGGCTGGGTGCCGGGGGGCTGGGTGCCGGGGGGCTGGGTGTCGGGGATCCCATGGGGCTGGGTGCTGTGGGGCTGGGTGCTGGGGGTCCCATGGGGCTGGGTGCCGGGTGACAGCGCCTCGCTGTCGCAGGTACCTGGAGGCGCTGCTGCGCCAGGCCAGCACCGGGGCCATCGTCCTGGCGCCCGCGCTGCAGGCGTTCAACACGGTGCCGCGGGAGGGGGAACCCCCCTTCAGCGCCGCAGAGTTCTCCGACGTCTCAGGTGAGGGGTGCTGAGGGCTGGGGGGAGAGAAGCCCCCTCCCCAGACCCCCAGCCCCGCTGACGTCCCCCTCCCTGTCCCATCCCTCCCCATCCCTGTCCCCTCCCTGTCCCCTCCCTGTCCCTCCCTGTCCCCATCCTTCCCCATCCCTGTCCCATCCCTGCCTCATCCCTGTCCCCTCCGTGTCCCCTCCGTGTCCCCTCCCTGTCCCATCCCTGCCCCATCCCTGCCCCATCCCTCCCTATCCCTGTCCCATCCCTGTCCCCTCCCTGTCCCCATCCCTCCCCATCCCTGTCCCATCCCTGTCCCCATCCTTCCCCATCCCTGTCCCCTCCATGTCCCATCCCTGTCCCCATCCCTCCCCATCCCTGTCCCCTCCCTGTCCCTCCCTGTCCCATCCCTCCCCATCCCTGTCCCCTCCCTGTCCCCATCCCTGTCCCATCCCTCCCTATCCCTGTCCCCATCCCTGCCTCATCCCTGCCTCATCCCTACCCCATCCCTCCCCATCCCTGTCCCCATCCTTCCACATCCCTGTCCCCTCCCTGTCCCCATCCCTCCCCATCCCTGTCCCATCCCTGCCCCATCCCTGTCCCCTCCCTGTCCCATCCCTCCCCATCCCTGTCCCCATCCCTGTCCCCATCCTTCCCCACCCCTGACCCCTCCCTGTCCCATCCCTGTCCCCATCCCCATCCCATCCCACCCCACCCCTGTCCCCATCCCTCCCCATCCCTGTCCCCATCCCCATCCCATCCCATCCCTGTCCCCATCCCTCCCTATCCCTGTCCCCATCCCTGTCCCCATCCCTGTCCCCTCCCTGTCCCCTCCCTGTCCCCTCCCTGTGCCCTCCCTGTCCCCACAGAGATGCGTGCTCTGGCCGAGCTCATCGGGCCCTACGGGATGAAGTTCCTGAGCGACAACCTCATGTGGCACGTGGGCTCCCAGGTCACCGAGCTGAAGGTCAGGGGGGGCGGCATATTGGGGAGGGGGCTTGGACCAGCTGGGACCCCCCCTGTCCAGCTGTGTCTGTGTGTGTGGGGGTGACAGGAGCCCCTCACCCCTCTGCAGAAGCTGGTGAAGGAGAACATGGACACGCTGGTCCAGCTGCGCTCCAGCTCCTGCAAGCCCGAGCAGATGGCAGCGCTGGTGCCCCGGCTGACCTGTGAGTCTGGGGGTTTTGGGGGGGTCACAGCAGGGTGAGGGGGGTGACGTGGGGCTGGCACATGTCCCCTCTGTCCCCTCTCTCCTCCCACAGCAGCTGAAAACGTCCTGAAGCGCATGACCATCATCGGGGAGATCCTGAGCTTCCGTGCCATGGCCCAGCAGGGCTTGAGGGAGGTGGGTACCCCCCCCCTTGAACCCCCCCCTCCCCAAACCCTGGGTCCTCCAGCAGGAGCCCCCTGAGCCCCCCCCCACCTTCTCCCCACAGGTCTTCTCCCACCACTGCCCCTTCCTGATGGGTCCCATCGAGTGTCTGAGGGACGTTGTCACCCCCGACACCGACATCCAGGTGGGGGACAGGGTGACACCCTCAGCGCTGCTGTCCTGGGCTCACCGTGGTGTGTGTCCCCTCCTACCATCCCCCAGACCCAAAAGAGTGTCCCCCCTGCCCCCCCTTTTTGCAGGTGACCCTCAGCATCTTCGAGCTGGCCACGGCCGCCGGCATCCCCTGCGAGATCGACCCCGCGCTGGTCAACGTGCTGGCTGGCAGCAGGACGGGTAGGCTGGGCTGGCAGGGGTGGCCCTGGGCTCCAGCCCCCTCCTCAGCCCCCCAGGGCCCCCTCTTGGCCCCCCCAATCTCAGAGTCCCCTCCTGAGCCCCCCCAAGGGTCCCCTCTTGGACCCACACCCATCTCAGTGTCCCCTCCTGAGCCCCCCAGGGTCCCCTCTTGGCCCCCCCCCATCTCAGTGTCGCCCCCCAGGGTCCCCTCTTGCGCCCCCCCATCTCAGTGTCCCCTCCTGAGCCCCCCAGGGTCCCCTCTTGGGGCTCCCCCCATCCCAGTGTTGCCCCCCAGGGTCCCTTCTTGGCCCCCCCCCATCTCAGTGTCCCCTCCTGAGCTCCCCCAGGGTCCCCTCTTGGCCCCCCCCCCCATCTCAGTGTCCCCTCCTGCACCCCCCAGGGTCCCCCCACCATCTCAGTGTCCCCTCCTGCGCCCCCCAGGGTCCCCCCCCCATCTCAGTGTCCCCTCCTGAGCCCCCCAGGGTCCCCTCTTGGACCACCCCCCCATCTCAGTGTCCCCTCCTGAGCCCCCCAGGGTCCCCTCTTGCCCCCCACCCCCATCTCAGTGTTGCCCCCCAGGGTCCCCTCTTGCCCCCCCCCATCTCAGTGTCGCCCCCCAGGGTCCCCTCTTGGGGCCCCCCCCATCTCAGTGTCCCCTCCTGAGCCCCCCAGGGTCCCCTCTTAGCCCCCCCCCCATCTCAGTGTCCCCTCCTGAGCTCCCCCAGGGTCCCCTCTTGGCCCCCCCCCCCATCTCAGTGTCCCCTCCTGCACCCCCCAGGGTCCCCCCACCATCTCAGTGTCCCCTCCTGCGCCCCCCAGGGTCCCCCCCCCATCTCAGTGTCCCCTCCTGAGCCCCCCAGGGTCCCCTCTTGGACCACCCCCCCATCTCAGTGTCCCCTCCTGAGCCCCCCAGGGTCCCCTCTTGCCCCCCACCCCCATCTCAGTGTTGCCCCCCAGGGTCCCCTCTTGCCCCCCCCCATCTCAGTGTCGCCCCCCAGGGTCCCCTCTTGGGGCCCCCCCCATCTCAGTGTCCCCTCCTGAGCCCCCCAGGGTCCCCTCTTAGCCCCCCCCCCATCTCAGTGTCCCCTCCTGAGCCCCCCAGGGTCCCCTCTTGCCCCCCCCCCCAGTGTCCCCTCTGTCCCGCGGCAGACGGCGTGTCCCCCGAGGAGGACTACAAGGTGACCTGCCTGCTGCTGGTGTTCGTGGCCGTGTCCCTGCCCCTGCTGGCCTCTGACCCGGCCTCTGTCTACAGCCCCGAGGTGGATGGTGAGGCCTGGCTGTGACCCCCCCCCAGCCCCCCCACCCCGTGTCCCCACCCTGGGGCCCTGCCATGGCCCCAGGGCTGGTGGGGATGGTGCTGGGGGAGGTGGGCGCAGGGGAGTTGCTGTCCCCAACCTCTCAGTGTCCCCACCTTCCCCTCGCCCCACCTCGACCTTCCCATGTCCTTCCATGGTGTCCCCAACCCTCTGGTGTCCCCAACCATCCCATGTCCCCAAACCTCCCATGTCCCTCCACAGTGTCCCCAACCCTCTGGTGTCCCCAACCTTCCCCTGTCCCCCCACGGTGTCCCCAACCCTGTCCTGTCCCCCCTGGTGTCCCCAACCCTCTGGTGTCCCCAACCCTGCCCTGTCCCCCGTGGTGTCCCCAACCCTCTGGTGCCCCCAACCCTCTGGTGTCCCCCATGGTGTCCCCAACCCTGCCCTGTCCCCTGTGGTGTCCCCAACCCTCTGGTGTCCCCAACCCTCCGGTGTCCCCCGTGGTGTTCCCAACCCTCTGGTGTCCCCAACTCTGCCCTGTCCCCCGTGGTGTCCCCAACCCTGCCCTGTCCCCCCATGGTGTCCCCAACCCTGCCCTGTCCCCCGTGGAGTCCCCAACCCTCCCTTGTCCCCAACCCTCTGGTGTCCCCCGTGGTGTCCCCAACCCTCCCTTGTCCCCAACCCTCTGGTGTCCCCAACCCTCTGGTGTCCCCCGTGGTGTCTCCAACCCTCTGGTGTCCCCAACCCTGCCCTGTCCCCCGCGGTGTCCCCAGCCCTCTGGTGTCCCCAACCCTCCCCTGTCCCCCGTGGTGTCCCCAACCCTCCCATGTCCCCCTGTGGTGTCCCCAACCCTGCCCTGTCCCCCGCGGTGTCCCCAACCTTCTGGTGTCCCCAACCCTCTGGTGTCCCCAACCCTGCCCTGTCCCCTGTGGTGTCCCCAACCCTGCCCTGTCCCCCGTGGTGTCCCCAACCTTCTGGTGTCCCCAACCCTCTGGTGTCCCCAACCCTGCCCTGTCCCCCGTGGTGTCCCCAACCCTCTGGTGTCCCCAACCCTCTGGTGTCCCCCGTGGTGTCCCCAACCCTGCCCTGTCCCCCGCGGTGTCCCCAGGCTACACCAACAACACCCACTGCCTGGCCAAGGGCGTCATCCAGGTGGCGGCCGCGCTCTTCACGCTGCACAACAAGAACATCGAGACCCACCTCAAGGAGTTCCTGCTGGTGAGGGCACTGGGGACCCCCCCGGGGGCTGGGGTACCCCCCCGGGGGGTGGACACTGTCCCCAGGCTGACCAGGACCTGTCCCCTCAGCTGGCCTCGGTCAGCCTCCTGCAGCTGGGCCAGGACACGGACAGGCTGCGGGCCAGGAACCGTGACTCAGTTTCCCTGCTCCTGCAGCTGGTTAGTGGGGCAGGGCCTGGAGTGCCCGGGGGGGGGTCTGGGGTGCTCCTGGGAGGGTGTGGGGGGCCCTGGGGAGGGGTTGGGGTGCCTTTGGGGGGTCTGGGGTGCTCCTGGGGGAGAGTGAGGGGCCCTGGGGAGGGGTTGGGGTGCCTTTGGGGAGTCTGGGGTGCTCCTGGGGGAGAGTGAGGGGCCCTGGGGAGGGGTTGGGGTGCCTTTGGGGGGTTTGGGGTGCTCCTTGGGGGGAGTGAGGGGCCATGGGGAGGGGTTGGGGTGCCTTTGGGGGGGCCTGGGGTGCCTGGGGGGGCCTTGGGGGGTCTGGGGTGCTCCTGGGGGGTAGTGGGGCGCCCTGGGGAGGGGTTGGGGTGCCTTTGGGGTGCCCTGGGGTGCAGTGGGGTGCCCTGGGGAGGGGTTGGGGTGCCTTTGGGGTGCCCTGGGGGGTAGTGGGGTGCCCTGGGGAGGGGTTGGGGTGCCTTTGGGGTGCCCTGGGGGGTAGTGGGGTGTCCTGGGGAGGGGTTGGGGTGCCTTTGGGGGGTGTTCCATGGGGCTGGGCGCTGTGTGGTTAGAGCTGGGGGGGGGGGGCGGTGCTACTCCCCTCTCTGTCGAGAAGAGGACGCTGAGGCAGGGCTGGGGGGGGGGTCCCTCCCACTGCCCCCCCCCCCCCACCCCTCGCCCCCCTCCCCGCAGCTGGTGGCGGAGTCGCCCTTCCTGACGCTGGACATGCTGGAGAGCTGCTTCCCCTACGTGCTGCTCCGCAACGCCTACCGCGAGGTGTGCCGGGAGAGCCTGCTCGGCAGGACCCCCCCGCACTGAGCCCACCCCCCCCCGCCACCCCCACCCCCCCCCAGCCTCCCCTCAACCCCCCCCAGCATCCTGCGCCGGGACCCCCAAATAGCCCCCCCCCCCTTGGGGGCACCTCAACCCCCAGCACCCCAATTTAACACCCCCCCCCTGCTCTGGGAAGGAGGGGGGGTTGAGGGGGGGGGGCAGTTTTGGGGGGGGGGGGGGCCTGGGATTAACCAGCTTGAATTAAAGCGCTGCTCGTGCCGTGCCTCAGTTTCCCCTCCCCACCCGGATGTTTCAAGACACGTTCCACGCCCCCCCCTTCCCTTAATTCCTCCCCCTCCCCTTAATTCCTCCCCCCCCTCCCCTTAATTCCTCCCCCCTCCCCTTAATTCCTGCCCCCCCCCCCCCGCCCGCCCCCTTCCCAGGGTGTGGATTTTCCTCCCGTGCAGCATCTTGGGGGAGAATTAATGGGGTGCAGGAGGGAGGCGGGGGGGGGGCGGGGGGCGGCCGTTGCCATTCCGCTCACGGCCGCGGCTCCCGCATGAGTCACCGGCCACGGCGGGAGCGGGGAGGGGGGAGCAGCGGCCGTCATCGCCCTGAGCACCCACCCCCCCTCCCCGCCAAACCACACCCC
>NW_028168684.1:0-13739 GCF_964237585.1 Gallinula chloropus
CTCCCCCAGCCCCCTCCTTGGGACCCCCAAGACCCCCCTGGGACCCCCTGAACACCCCCAGCCCCCTTGTTGGGACCCCCAAAGACCCCACTGGGACCCCCTGAGACCCCCTGAACTCCCCCAGAGACCCCCTCAATACCCTCCTGGGACCCCTTGAGACCCCTTGGGACCCCCTGAACACCCCCAGCCTCCTCCTTGGGACCCCCAAGACGCCCTTTGGACCCACTGAGACCCCCCTGGGATCCCCTGAGACCCCCTCAAGACCCTCCTGGGACCCCCTGAACTCCCCCAGCCCCCTCCTTGGGACCCCCAAGACGCCCTTTGGACCCACTGAGACCCCCCTGGGATCCCCTGAGACCCCCTCAGGACCCTCCTGGGACCCCTTGGGACCCCCAAGACCCCCCTGGGACCCCTTTAGACCCCCTGGGACCCCCTGAGACCCCCTTAGGACCCTCCTGGGACCCCCTGAGACCCCCTCAAGACCCCCCTGGGACCCCTTTAGACCCCTTGGGACCCCCTGAACTCCCCCAGCCTCCTCCTTGGGACCCCCAAGACCTCCCTGAGACCCCTTGAGACGCCCTCAAGACCCTCCTGGGACCCCTTGAGATGCCCCTGGGACCCCCTGGGACCCCCTGAACTCCCCAGAGACCCCCTCAATACCCCCCTGGGACCCCTTGAGATGCTCCTGGGACCCCCTGGGACCCCCTGAACTCCCCCAGAGACCCCCTCAATATCCTCCTGGGACCCCTTGAGACCCCTTGGGACCCCCTGAACACCCCCAGCCTCCTCCTTGGGACCCCCAAGACCCCCCTGGGACCCCCTGAGACCCCCTCAAGACCCTCCTGGGACCCCCTGAACTCCCCCAGCCCCCTCCTTGGGACCCCCAAGACGTCCTTTGGACCTACTGAGACCCCCCTGGGACCCCCTGAGAGCCCCTCAAGACCCCCCTGGGACCCCTTGAGACCCCTTGGGACCCCCTGGGACCCCCTGAACTCCCCCAGCCCCCTCCTTGGGACCCCCAAGACCCCCCTGGGACCCACTGAGACCCCCCTGGGATCCCCTGAGACCCCCTCAAGACCCTCCTGGAACCCCTTGGGACCCCCAATACCCTCCTGGGACCCCTTGAGACGCCCCTGGGACCCCCTGAACTCCCCCAAAGACCCACTCAATACCCTCCTGGGACCCGCTGAGACCCCCTGAGAGCCCCTCAAGACCCTCCTGGGATCCCCTGGGACCCCCTGAACTCCCCCAGACCCCTCCTTGGGACCCCCAAGACCCCCCCTGGGACCCCCTGAACTCCCCCAGCCCCCTCCTTGGGACCCCCAAGACCCACTGAGACCCCCTCAATACCCTCCTGGGACCCCTTGAGACCCCTTGGGACCCCCTGAACTCCCCCAGCCCCCTCCTTGGGACCCCCAAGACCCACTGAGACCCCCTCAATACCCTCCTGGGACCCCTTGAGACCCCTTGGGACCCCCTGAACTCCCCCAGCCCCCTCCTTGGGACCCCCAAGACCCCCCTGGGACACCCTGAGACCCCCTCAAGACCCCCCTGGGACCCCTTGAGACGCCCCTGGGACCCCCTGAACTCCCCCAGCCTCCTCCTTGGGACTCCCTGGGACCCCCTGAGACCCCCTAAAGACCCTCCTTGGAACCCCCAAGATGCCCTTTGGACCCACTGAGACCCCCCTGGGATCCCCTGAGACCCCCTCAAGACCCTCCTGGAACCCCTTTGGACCCCCAAGACCCCCCTGGGACCCCCTGAGACCCCCTCAAGACCCACCTGGGACCCCCTGAGACCCCCTCAAGACCCCCCTGGGACCTCTTTAGACCCCTTGGGACCCCCTGAACTCCCCCAGCCTCCTCCTTGGGACCCCCAAGACCCCCCTGGCACACCCTGAGACCCCCTGGGACCCCCTGAGACCCCCCTCAAGACCCTCCTGGGACCCCTTTCTACCCCTTGGGACCCCCCCTGGGACCCCCTGAACTCCCCCAGCCTCCTCCTTGGGACCCCCAAGACTCCCTTTGGACCCACTGAGACCCCCCTGGGATCCCCTGAGACCCCCTCAAGACCCTCCTGGGACCCCTTGGGACCCCCAAGACCCCCCTGGGACCCCTTCAGACCCCCTGGGACCCCCTGAGACCCCCTCAAGACCCCCCTGGGACCCCTTGAGACCCCTTGGGACCCGCTGAGACCCCCTGAGACCTCCTCAAGACCCCCCTGAGACCCCTTTAGACCCCTTGGGACCCCCAAGACCCTATGACCTCCCCCAGCCCACTCCTTGGGACCCCCAAGACCCCACTGGGACCCCCTGGGATCCCCTGAACTCCCCCAGCCCCCTCCTTGGGACCCCCAAGACCCACTGAGACCCCGTCAAGACCCTCCTGGGACCCCTTGAGACGCTCCTGGGACCCCCTGGGACCCCCTGAACTCCCCCAGAGACCCCCTCAATACCCTCCTGGGACCCCTTGGGACCCCTTGGGACCCCCTGAACACCCCCAGACCCCTCCTTGGGACCCCCAAGACCCCCCTGGGACCCCCTGAACTCCCCCAGACCCCTCCTTGGGACCCCCAAGACCCCACTGGGACCCACTGAGACCCCGTCAAGACCCTCCTGGGATCCCCTGAACTCCCCCAGCCCCCTCCTTGAGACCCCCAAGACCCCCCTGGGACCCACTAAGACCCCCCTAAGACCCTTTGAGACCCCCTCAAGATCCTCCTGGGACCCCTTGGGACCCCCTGGGACCCCCTGAACTCCCCCAGAGACACCCTCAATACCCTCCTGGGACCCCTTGAGACCCCTTGGGACCCCTGAACACCCGCAGACCCCTCCTTGGGACCCTCAAGACCCCCCTGAGACCCCCCTGGGACCCCCTGAGACTTCCTCAAGACCCTCCTGGGACCCCCTGATACCCCCTGGGACCCCCTGAACTCCCCCAGCCCCCTCCTTGGGACCCCCAAGACCCCCCTGGGACCCACTAAGACCCCCCCTGAGACCCTTTGAGACCCCCTCAAGACCCTCCTGGGATCCCCTGGGACTCCCTGAACTCCCCCAGCCCCCTCCTTGGGACCCCCAAGACCCCCCTGGGACACCCTGAGACCCCCTGGGACCCCCTGAGACCCCCCTCAAGACCCCCTGGGACCCCTTTCCACCCCTTGGGACCCCCTGGGACCCCCTGAACTCCCCCAGCCCCCCCCTTGGGACCCCCAAGACCCCCCTGGGACCCACTGAGACCCCCTCAAGACCCTCCTGGGACCCCCTGAACTCCCCAGCCCCCTCCTTGGGACCGCCAAGACCCCCCTGGGACCTCTTTAGACCCCCTGGGACCCCCTGAGACCCCCCTCAAGACCCTTTTGAGACCCCTTGAGACCCCTTGGGACCCCCTGAACTCCCCCAGACCCCTCCTTGGGACCCCCAAGACGCCCTTGGGACCCACTAAGACCCCCCCTGGGACCCACTGAGACCCTGTCAAGACCCTCCTGGGACCCCTTGAGACGCCCCTGGGACCCCCTGAACACCCCAAGACCCCTCCTTGGGACCCCCAAGATGCCCTTTGGACCCACTGAGACCCCCCTGGGATCCCCTGAGACCCCCTCAAGACCCTCCTGGAACCCCTTGGGACCCCCAAGACCCCCCTGGGACCCCTTTAGACCCCCTGGGACCCCCTGAGACCCCCCTGGGACCCCTTGAGACCCCTTGGGACCCCCTGAACTCCCCCAGCCTCCTCCTTGGGACCCCCAAGACCCCCCTGGGACCCCCTGAGACCCCCTCAAGACCCTCCTGCAACCCCTTGAGACCCCCCCAGGGACCCCCCCAGTGACGTGTGTCCCCCCCCACAGCCACCCTGGACGGGGGTCTGGGGCTGTTGCTGCCGATGGCCGAGAAAACCTACAGGCGGCTGCTGATGCTGCAGAACGCGCTGGGCAACAGCCTGAGCCAGCTGGGGGGGCTGAACCCCCGCGCCTTCAGGTACCGCCCCACAGCGACCCATAGCCTGCCCCATAGCGACCCACAGCCTGCCCCATAGCCTGCCCCATAGCGCCCCACAGCCTGCCCCATAGCGCTGGGCAACAGCCTGAGCCAGCTGGGGGGGCTGAACCCCCGCGCCTTCAGGTACCGCCCCACAGCGACCCACAGCCTGCCCCATAGCGCCCCATAGCCTGCCCCATAGCGCCCCATAGCCTGCCCCATACCGCCCCACAGCCTGCCCCATAGCGCCCCACAGCCTGCCGCATAGCGACCCATAGCCTGCCCCATAGCGCCCCATAGCCTGCCCCACAGCCTGCCCCATAGCGCCCCACAGCGACCCACAGCCTGCCCCATAGCACCCCATAGCGACCCACAGCCTGCCCCATAGCGCCCCACAGCCTGCCCCATAGCCTGCCCCATAGCGACCCACAGCCTGCCCCATAGCGCTGGGCAACAGCCTGAGCCAGCTGGGGGGGCTGAACCCCCGCGCCTTCAGGTACCGCCCCACAGCGACCTATAGCGACACACAGCCTGCCCCACAGCGCCCCATAGCCTGCCCCATAGCGCCCCATAGCCTGCCCCATAGCGAGCCCCATAGCGCCCCACAGCCTGCCCCATAGCCTGCCCCATAGCGACCCATAGCGCCCCACAGCCTGCCCCATAGCGCCCCACAGCCTGCCCCATAGCCTGCCCCACAGCCTGCCCCATAGCCTGCCCCATAGCCTGCCCCATAGCGCCCCATAGCCTGCCCCATAGCGACCCACACCCTGCCCCATAGCGCCCCACAGCCTGCCCCATAGCCTGCCCCATAGCGCCCCACAGCCTGCCCCATAGCGCCCCATAGCCTGCCCCATAGCGCCCCACACCCTGCCCCACAGTGACCCACACCCTGCCCCACACCCTGCCCCACTCCTGCCCCACAGCCTGCCCCACACCCTGCCCCACTCCTGCCCCACACCCTGCCCCACAGTGACCCACACCCTGCCCCACAGCCTGCCCCACTCCTGCCCCACACCCTGCCCCACACCTGCCCCACACTCTGCCCCCCAGGCAGCTGCACTCGGAGCGCCGCAGCCTGCAGAACACAACCCCATAGTGACCCATAGTGACCCATAGTGCCCCATAACCTGCCCCACACCCTGCCCCATAGACTGCCCCATAGCCTGCCCCATAGCACCCCATAGCCTGCCCCATAGCGACCCACAGCCTGCCCCATAGCCTGCCCCATAGCGCCCCATAGCCTGCCCCATAGCGACCCACAGCCTGCCCCATAGCCTGCCCCACAGCGACCCATAGCCTGCCCCACAGCCTGCCCCATAGCGCCCCACAGCCTGCCCCATAGAGACCCACAGCCTGCCCCATAGCCTGCCCCATAGCGCCCCACACCCTGCCCCACACCCTGCCCCATAGTGCCCCACATCCTGCCCCACACCCTGCCCCATAGTGACCCACACCCTGCCCCACACCCTGCCCCATAGTGCCCCACACCCTGCCCCACACCCTGCCCCACACTCTGCCCCCCAGGCAGCTGCACTCGGAGCGCCGCAGCCTGCAGAACGCGGCGCGGAACGTTCTGGACGGGGAGCTGCTGCAGAGGTTCCTCTACCTCAGCTCCATGGAGAGGGGGGAGCTGGCCAAGAAGATCGGCACCACCCCCGACATCGTCAGTGGGGCTGGGATCTGTGGGGCTGGGGGATCTGTGGGGCTGGGGGCTATGGGGCTGGGGGTGTGGGGCTGGGGGGCTGGGGGGCAGCTATGGGGCTGGGGGCTGGGAGAGGGGGGAGCTGGCCAAGAAGATCGGCACCACCCCCGACATCGTCAGTGGGGCTGGGATCTGGGGGGCTGGGGGGCAGCTATGGGGCTGGGGGGCAGCTATGGGGCTGGGGGCTGGGAGAGGGGGGAGCTGGCCAAGAAGATCGGCACCACCCCCGACATCGTCAGTGGGGCTGGGGGTTATGGGGCTGGGGCTGTGGGGCTGGGGCTGTGGGGCTGGGGGGCAGCTATGGGGCTGGGGGATCTGTGGGGCTGGGGGCTGGGAGAGGGGGGAGCTGGCCAAGAAGATCGGCACCACCCCCGACATCGTCAGTGGGGCTGGGGGGCAGGGGGGGGCTATGGGGCTGGGGGATCTATGGGGCTGGGGGCTGGGGGGCAGCTATGGGGCTGGGGGGTCTATGGGGCTGGGGGCTGTGGGGCTGGGGGTTATGGGGCTGGGGCTGTGGGGCTGGGGATCTATGGGGCTGGGGGATCTGTGGGGCTGGGGGATCTATGGGGCTGGGGGGTCTATGGGGCTGGGGGCTATGGGGCTGGGGATCTGTGGGGCTGGGGGCTGTGGGGCTGGGGATCTGTGGGGCTGGGGATCTGTGGGGCTGGGGGTTATGGGGCTGGGGGATCTGTGGGGCTGGGGGCTATGGGGCTGGGGGGTCTATGGGGCTGGGGGCTGGGAGAGGGGGGAGCTGGCCAAGAAGATCGGCACCACCCCCGACATCGTCAGTGGGGCTGGGGCTGTGGGGCTGGGGGATCTGTGGGGCTGGGGGCTGTGGGGCTGGGGGGTCTATGGGGCTGGGGGGATCTGTGGGGCTGGGGGCTGGGAGAGGGGGGAGCTGGCCAAGAAGATCGGCACCACCCCCAACATCGTCAGTGGGGCTGGGATCTATGGGGCTGGGGGGATCTGTGGGGCTGGGGATCTGTGGGGCTGGGGGGCTGGGGGGATCTGTGGGGCTGGGGGCTATGGGGCTGTGGGGCTGGGGGGATCTGTGGGGCTGGGGATCTGTGGGGCTGGGGGGCTGGGGGGATCTGTGGGGCTGGGGGCTATGGGGCTGTGGGGCTGGGGATCTGTGGGGCTGGGGGCTATGGGGCTGGGGGCTGGGAGAGGGGGGAGCTGGCCAAGAAGATCGGCACCACCCCCGACATCGTCAGTGGGGCTGGGATCTATGGGGCTGGGGGATCTGTGGGGCTGGGGGGATCTGTGGGGCTGGGGATCTCTGGGGCTGGGGGCTATGGGGCTGGGGGTCTATGGGGCTGGGGGCTGTGGGGCTGGGGGATCTATGGGGCTGGGGATCTATGGGGCTGGGGGATCTGTGGGGCTGGGGGCTGGGAGAGGGGGGAGCTGGTCAAGATCCCCCCTCTCCCAGCCCCCAGCCCCACATCTCCCCACATCTCCCCCCCATCCCCACTTCCCCCCAGCCCCACATCTCCCCCCCAGCCCCACATCTCCCTCCCCAGCCCCACATCCCCCCCAGCCCCACATCTCCTCCCCATCCCCACATCCCCCCAGCCCCACATCCCCCCCAGCCCCACATCCCCCCACGTCCCCCCCAGCCCCACATCCCCCCCAGCCCCACATCCCCCCACCCCACACCCCCCCAGCCCCACATCCCCCCCAGCCCCACATCTCCCCCAGCCCCACATCCCCCCCAGCCCCACATCCCCCCACGTCCCCCCCAGCCCCACATCCCCCCCAGCCCCACATCCCCCCACCCCACACCCCCCCAGCCCCACATCCCCCCCAGCCCCACATCCCCCCACGTCCCCCCCAGCCCCACATCCCCCCCAGCCCCACATCTCCCCCAGCCCCACATCTCCCCCCACACCCCCCCCAGCCCCACATCTCCCCACATCCCCCACAGCTCCACATCCCCCCCAGCCCCACACCCCCCCAGCCCCACATCCCCCCCAGCCCCACATCCCCCCCAGCCCCACATCCCCCCACATCCCCCCCCAGCCCCACATCCCCCCCAGCCCCACATCTCCCCCCAGCCCCACATCTCCCCACATCCCCCCCAGCCCCACATCTCCCCACATCCCCCCCAGCCCCACATCCCCCCCCCAGCCCCACATCTCCCCACATCCCCCCCAGCCCCACACCCCCCCAGCCCCACATCCCCCCACCCCACACCCCCCCAGCCCCACATCCCCCCCAGCCCCACATCCCCCCACATCCCCCCCCAGCCCCACATCCCCCCCAGCCCCACATCTCCCCCCAGCCCCACATCTCCCCACATCCCCCCCAGCCCCACATCCCCCCCCCAGCCCCACATCTCCCCACATCCCCCCCAGCCCCACATCCCCCCCAGCCCCACATCTCCCCCAGCCCCACATCTCCCCCACCCCACATCCCCCCCAGCCCCACATCCCCCCCAGCCCCACATCCCCCCACATCCCCCCCAGCCCCACATCCCCCCCCAGCCCCACATCTCCCTCCCCAGCCCCACATCCCCCCCAGCCCCACATCTCCCCCCAGCCCCACATCTCCCCACATCCCCCACAGCTCCACATCCCCCCCCCAGCCCCACATCTCCCCACATCCCCCCCAGCCCCACATCCCCCCCCCAGCCCCACATCTCCCCACATCCCCCCCAGCCCCACATCCCCCCCAGCCCCACATCTCCCCCAGCCCCACATCTCCCCCACCCCACATCCCCCCCAGCCCCACATCCCCCCCAGCCCCACATCCCCCCACATCCCCCCCCAGCCCCACATCCCCCCACATCCCCCCCAGCCCCACATCTCCCCCAGCCCCACATCCCCCCACATCCCCCCCCAGCCCCACATCCCCCCACATCTCCCCCAGCCCCACATCTCCCCCCATCTCCCCCCAGATCCTGGACGACCTGTTGGAGATCGACCGAGTGACGGCGCATTTCTGACCCACAGACAGACCCACATCCTGCCCCACAGACGGACCCACAGACGGACCCACAGCCCCCCAGACCCACAGACAGACCCACAGACGGACCCACAGACAGACCCACAGCCCCCAGACCCCCAGACAGACCCACAGCCCCCCCAGACCCACAGACGGACTCACACCCCCCCAGACCCACAGACGGACCCACAGACAGACCCACATCCCCCCCCCTGCCCCACATCCTGCCCCACAGACGGACCCACAGCCCCCCAGACCCCCAGACAGACCCACAGACGGACCCACAGCCCCCCAGACCCACAGACAGACCCACAGCTGCCCCACAGCTGCCCCAGACCCACAGACGGACCCACAGACCGACCCACATCCCCCCCCCAGCCCCACATCCTGCCCCACACCCTGCCCCACATCTCCCCCCTGCCCCACAGACAGACCCACAGACGGACCCCCCAACCCCCCCCCCCCCAGCCCCAAATAAACCCCCGACCCCCAGTTCTGCCTCGGTGCCGCCTCGGGGGGTTTATTGGGGGGCTGAGCCCCACAGCCACTTGTGGGGCAGGATGGGGGGTTTGGGGGGCTGAGCCCCACAGGCACTTGGGGGGCGGGATGGGGGGTTTGGGGGTCTGAGCCCCACAGGCACTTGTGGGGTGGGGGGAGATTGGGGGGCTGAGCCCCACAGGCACTTGTGGGGTGGGGGGGGGGTTGGGGGGGGGGGGGCTGAGCCCCACAAGCACTTGTGGGGTTGTTGGGAGGCTGAGCCCCACGGGGGGTGTTGGGGGGCTGGAGGGGGTTGTTGGGGGGCTGGGGGGGGGTCTCTTGGGGGGCTGAGCCCCACAGGGGTTGTTGGGGGGCTGGGGGGTCTCTTGGGGGGCCGGGGGGTGTTGGGGGGCTGGGGGGGTCTCTTGGGGGGCCGGGGGGTGTTGGGGGGCTGGAGGGGGTTGTTGGGGGGCTGGGGGGGGTCTCTTGGGGGGCTGGAGGGGGTGTTGGGGGGCTGGAGGGGGTTGTTGGGGGGCTGGGGGGGTCTCCTGGGGGGCCGGGGGGGGTCTCAGGCCTGCAGCTCCCCCCCCAGCTCCTCCCCGTGGGGCAGAAGCCCCCAGACCCCCAGGAGCCGCAGGGCCGTGGCCCAGAGCTGCAGCTGCAGAGAGTCCAGCCTGGGGAGAGACCCCAGACCCACTGAGACCCCAGACCCACAGAGAGACCCCAGACCCACTGAGACCCCAGACCCATGGGGACCCCAGACCCACTGAGACCCCAGACCCACTGAGACCCCAGACCCATGGGGACCCCAGACCCACTGAGACCCCAGACCCATGGGGACCCCAGACCCATAGAGAGACCCCAGACCCATAGAGAGACCCCAGACCCATGGGGACCCCAGACCCACATAGAGACCCCAGACCCATAGAGAGACCCCAGACCCATGGGGACCCCAGACCCATAGAGAGACCCCAGACCCACATAGAGACCCCAGACCCATAGAGAGACCCCAGACCCATGGGGACCCCAGACCCATAGAGAGACCCCAGACCCATAGAGAGACCCCAGACCCATGGGGACCCCAGACCCACAGAGAGACCCCAGACCCACAGAGAGACCCCAGACCCATGGGGACCCCAGACCCACAGAGAGACCCCAGACCCATGGGGACCCCAGACCCATAGTGAGACCCCAGACCCATAGAGAGACCCCAGACCCATGGAGACCCCAGACCCACAGACAGATCCCCAGACCCACAGAGAGACCCCAGACCCATAGAGAGACCCCAGACCCACAGAGACCCCAGACCCACATAGAGACCCCCAGACCCACATAGGGACCCCAGACCCACATAGAGACCCCAGACCCATAGAGAGACCCCAAAACAACATAGAGACCCCAGACTCATGGAGAGACCCCAGACCCATAGAGAGACCCCAGACCCACAGAGAAACCCCAGACCCACATAGAGACCCCCAGACCCACATAGAGACCCCAGACCCATAGAGAGACCCCAAAACAACATAGAGACCCCAGACCCATGGGGACCCCAGACCCATAGAGAGACCCCAGACCCACATAGAGACCCCCAGACCCACATAGAGACCCCAGACCCATAGACCCCAAAACGACATAGAGACCCCAGACTCACACAGAGATCCCAGACCCATAGAGAGACCCCAGACCCATGGAGACCCCAGACCCACAGAGACCCCAGACACACATAGGGGCCCCAGACCCATAGAGAGACCCCAGACCCACAGAGAGACCGCAGACCCATAGAGAGACCCCAGACCCATGGGGACCCCAGACCCATGGAGAGACCCCAGACCCATGGGGACCCCAGACCCACACAGAGACCCCAGACCCACAGAGAGACCCCAGACCCACATAGAGACCCCCAGACCCACATAGGGACCCCAGACCCACATAGAGACCCCAGACCCATAGAGAGACCCCAAAACAACATAGAGACCCCAGACTCATGGAGAGACCCCAGACCCATAGAGAGACCCCAGACCCACATAGAGACCCCCAGACCAACATAGGGACCCCAGACCCATAGACCCCAAAACGACATAGAGACCCCAGACTCACACAGAGATCCCAGACCCATAGAGAGACCCCAGACCCATGGAGACCCCAGACCCACAGAGACCCCAGACACACATAGGGGCCCCAGACCCATAGAGAGACCCCAGACCCACAGAGAGACCCCAGACCCATAGAGAGACCCCAGACCCATGGGGACCCCAGACCCACACAGAGACCCCAGACCCACAGAGAGACCCCAGACCCACATAGAGACCCCAGACCCATAGAGAGACCCCAAAACAACATAGAGACCCCAGACTCATGGAGAGACCCCAGACCCATAGAGAGACCCCAGACCCACATAGAGACCCCCAGACCAACATAGGGACCCCAGACCCATAGACCCCAAAACGACATAGAGACCCCAGACTCACACAGAGATCCCAGACCCATAGAGAGACCCCAGACCCATGGAGACCCCAGACCCACAGAGAGACCCCAGACCCACATAGGGGCCCCAGACCCATAGAGAGACCCCAGACCCATGGAGACCCCAGACCCACAGAGAGACCCCAGACCCACATAGGGGCCCCAGACCCATAGAGAGACCCCAGACCCATGGGGACCCCAGACCCACACAGAGACCCCAGACCCATGGGGACCCCAGACCCATGGGGACCCCAGACCCATAGAGAGACCCCAGACCCACACAGAGACCCCAGACCCATGGGGACCCCAGACCCACATAGAGACCCCAGACCCACTGAGACCCCAGACCCATAGAGAGACCCCAGACCCACAGAGAGACCCCAGACCCATGGAGACCCCAGACCCACAGAGAGACCCCAGACCCACACAGAGACCCCAGACCCAGAGAGAGACCCCAGACCCATAGAGAGACCCCAGACCCATGGGGACCCCAGACCCATAGAGAGACCCCAGACCCACAGAGAGACCCCAGACCCATAGAGAGACCCCAGACCCACATAGAGACCCCAGACCCATAGAGAGACCCCAGACTCACACAGAGACCCCAGACCCATAGACCCCAGACCCATGGAGAGACCCCAGGACCCATAGAGAGACCCCAGACCCACAGAGAAACCCCAGACCCACATAGAGACCCCCAGACCCACATAGAGACCCCAGACCCACATAGAGACCCCCCAGACCCACATAGGGACCCCAGACCCATAGAACCCAAAACGACATAGAGACCCCAGACCCATAGAGAGACCCCAGACTCACACAGAGATCCCAGACCCATAGAGAGACCCCAGACCCATGGAGACCCCAGACCCACAGAGAGACCCCAGACCCATGGAGACCCCAGACCCACACAGAGACCCCAGACCCACATAGAGACCCCCAGACCCACATAGGGACCCCAGACCCATAGAGAGACCCCAGACCCATGGAGACCCCAGACCCACAGAGAGACCCCAGACCCATAGAGAGACCCCAGACCCATGGAGACCCCAGCCCCACAGTGAGCCCCCAGCCCCACAGCGAGCCCCCTGCCCCCAGAGCCCCCAGCCCCACAGAGCCCCCAGCCCCCAGAGCCCCCAGCCCCACAGCGAGCCCCCTGCCCCCAGAGCCCCCAGCCCCACAGAGCCCCCTGCCCACAGAGCCCCCAGCCCCACAGAGACCCCCAGCCCCACAGAGCCCCCAGCCCCACAGAGCCCCCAGCCCCACAGCGAGCCCCCTGCCCCCAGAGCCCCCAGCCCCACAGAGACCCCAGCCCCACATATTCCCCCACAGAGACACACCAGACCCACACCAGACCCACACAGAGACCCCAGACCCACAGAGACCCCAGACCCACACAGAGACCCCAGACCCACAGAGACCCCAGACCCACAGACAGATCCCCAGACCCACAGAGAGACCCCAGACCCACAGAGAGACCCCAGACCCACACACGAGACCCCAGACCCATGGGGACCCCAGACCCACAGAGAGACCCCAGACCCATGGGGACCCCAGACCCATGGAGACCCCAGACCCATGGGGACCCCAGACCCACACAGAGACCCCAGACCCATAGAGACCCCAGACCCACAGAGAGACCCCAGACCCATGGGGACCCCAGACCAACACAGAGAGACCCCAGACCCATGGGGACCCCAGACCCACACAGAGACCCCAGACCCACATAGAGACCCCAGACCCATGGAGACCCCAGACCCATAGAGAGACCCCAGACCCATGGAGACCCCAGACCCATGGGAACCCCAGACCCATAGAGAGACCCCAGACCCATGGGGACCCCAGACCCATGGGGACCCCAGACCCATAGAGAGACCCCAGACCCATGGGGACCCCAGACCCATGGGGACCCCAGACCCACACAGAGACCCCAGACCCATGGGGACCCCAGACCCATGGGGACCCCAGACCCACAGAGACCCCAGACCCACAGACAGATCCCCAGACCCACACAGAGACCCCAGACCCACAGAGAGACCCCAGACCCATGGGGACCCCAGACCCACAGAGAGACCCCAGACCCATGGGGACCCCAGACCCACTGAGACCCCAGACCCATGGGGACCCCAGACCCATGGAGACCCCAGACCCACAGAGAGACCCCAGACCCACATAGAGACCCCA
>NW_028168682.1:0-10000 GCF_964237585.1 Gallinula chloropus
TTGCAGGTCGCGGCCCGAGAAGCACTCTCCGGCCAACGTGCCAAACGTCCAGCGACTGCTCCCAAAACGAAGGAGCCAGGACCCAAAGACCTAGCTGGCCTGAAGGGGCCCCAGGGGGCCCCCAAGCAGCCCCTCTCCATTTGGGTCTGGGGGCTTTCGTTGGGCCGGGAACCTGGGAGGTACCTGCCCGGTTGCAGGTCGCGGCCCGAGAAGCACTCTCCGGCCAACGTGCCGAACGTCCAGCGACTGCTCCCAAAGCGAAGGAGCCAGGACCCAAAGACCTAGCTGGCCTGAAGGGGCCCCAGGGGGCCCCCAAGCAGCCCCTCTCCATTTGGGTCTGGGGGCTTTCGTTGGGCCGGGAACCTGGGAGGTACCTGCCCGGTTGCAGGTCGCGGCCCGAGAAGCACTCTCCGGCCAACGTGCCAAACGTCCAGCGACTGCTCCCAAAGCGAAGGAGCCAGGACCCAAAGACCTAGCTGGCCTGAAGGGGCCCCAGGGGGCCCCCAAGCAGCCCCTCTCCATTTGGGTCTGGGGGCTTTCGTTGGGCCGGGAACCTGGGAGGTACCTGCCCGGTTGCAGGTCGCGGCCCGAGAAGCACTCTCCGGCCAACGTGCCAAACGTCCAGCGACTGCTCCCAAAGCGAAGGAGCCAGGACCCAAAGACCTAGCTGGCCTGAAGGGGCCCCAGGGGGCCCCCAAGCAGCCCCTCTCCATTTGGGTCTGGGGGCTTTCGTTGGGCCGGGAACCTGGGAGGTACCTGCCCGGTTGCAGGTCGCGGCCCGAGAAGCACTCTCCGGCCAACGTGCCCAACGTCCAGCGACTGCTCCCAAAGCGAAGGAGCCAGGACCCAAAGACCTAGCTGGCCTGAAGGGGCCCCAGGGGGCCCCCAAGCAGCCCCTCTCCATTTGGGTCTGGGGGCTTTCGTTGGGCCGGGAACCTGGGAGGTACCTGCCCGGTTGCAGGTCGCGGCCCGAGAAGCACTCTCCGGCCAACGTGCCGAACGTCCAGCGACTGCTCCCAAAGCGAAGGAGCCAGGACCCAAAGACCTAGCTGGCCTGAAGGGGCCCCAGGGGGCCCCCAAGCAGCCCCTCTCCATTTGGGTCTGGGGGCTTTCGTTGGGCCGGGAACCTGGGAGGTACCTGCCCGGTTGCAGGTCGCGGCCCGAGAAGCACTCTCCGGCCAACGTGCCAAACGTCCAGCGACTGCTCCCAAAGCGAAGGAGCCAGGACCCAAAGACCTAGCTGGCCTGAAGGGGCCCCAGGGGGCCCCCAAGCAGCCCCTCTCCATTTGGGTCTGGGGGCTTTCGTTGGGCCGGGAACCTGGGAGGTACCTGCCCGGTTGCAGGTCGCGGCCCGAGAAGCACTCTCCGGCCAACGTGCCGAACGTCCAGCGACTGCTCCCAAAGCGAAGGATCCAGGACCCAAAGACCTAGCTGGCCTGAAGGGGCCCCAGGGGGCCCCCAAGCAGCCCCTTTCCATTTGGGTCTGGGGGCTTTCGTTGGGCCGGGAACCTGGGAGGTACCTGCCCGGTTGCAGGTCGCGGCCCGAGAAGCACTCTCCGGCCAACGTGCCGAACGTCCAGCGACTGCTCCCAAAGCGAAGGAGCCAGGACCCAAAGACCTAGCTGGCCTGAAGGGGCCCCAGGGGGCCCCCAAGCAGCCCCTCTCCATTTGGGTCTGGGGGCTTTCGTTGGGCCGGGAACCTGGGAGGTACCTGCCCGGTTGCAGGTCGCGGCCCGAGAAGCACTCTCCGGCCAACGTGCCGAACGTCCAGCGACTGCTCCCAAAGCGAAGGAGCCAGGACCCAAAGACCTAGCTGGCCTGAAGGGGCCCCAGGGGGCCCCCAAGCAGCCCCTCTCCATTTGGGTCTGGGGGCTTTCGTTGGGCCGGGAACCTGGGAGGTACCTGCCCGGTTGCAGGTCGCGGCCCGAGAAGCACTCTCCGGCCAACGTGCCAAACGTCCAGCGACTGCTCCCAAAGCGAAGGAGCCAGGACCCAAAGACCTAGCTGGCCTGAAGGGGCCCCAGGGGGCCCCCAAGCAGCCCCTCTCCATTTGGGTCTGGGGGCTTTCGTTGGGCCGGGAACCTGGGAGGTACCTGCCCGGTTGCAGGTCGCGGCCCGAGAAGCACTCTCCGGCCAACGTGCCCAACGTCCAGCGACTGCTCCCAAAGCGAAGGAGCCAGGACCCAAAGACCTAGCTGGCCTGAAGGGGCCCCAGGGGGCCCCCAAGCAGCCCCTCTCCATTTGGGTCTGGGGGCTTTCGTTGGGCCGGGAACCTGGGAGGTACCTGCCCGGTTGCAGGTCGCGGCCCGAGAAGCACTCTCCGGCCAACGTGCCAAACGTCCAGCGACTGCTCCCAAAGCGAAGGAGCCAGGACACAAAGACCTAGCTGGCCTGAAGGGGCCCCAGGGGGCCCCCAAGCAGCCCCTCTCCATTTGGGTCTGGGGGCTTTCGTTGGGCCGGGAACCTGGGAGGTACCTGCCCGGTTGCAGGTCGCGGCCCGAGAGGCACTCTCCGGCCAACGTGCCAAACGTCCAGCGACTGCTCCCAAAGCGAAGGAGCCAGGACCCAAAGACCTAGCTGGCCTGAAGGGGCCCCAGGGGGCCCCCAAGCAGCCCCTCTCCATTTGGGTCTGGGGGCTTTCGTTGGGCCGGGAACCTGGGAGGTACCTGCCCGGTTGCAGGTCGCGGCCCGAGAAGCACTCTCCGGCCAACGTGCCGAACGTCCAGCGACTGCTCCCAAAGCGAAGGAGCCAGGACCCAAAGACCTAGCTGGCCTGAAGGGGCCCCAGGGGGCCCCCAAGCAGCCCCTCTCCATTTGGGTCTGGGGGCTTTCGTTGGGCCGGGAACCTGGGAGGTACCTGCCCGGTTGCAGGTCGCGGCCCGAGAAGCACTCTCCGGCCAACGTGCCAAACGTCCAGCGACTGCTCCCAAAGCGAAGGAGCCAGGACCCAAAGACCTAGCTGGCCTGAAGGGGCCCCAGGGGGCCCCCAAGCAGCCCCTCTCCATTTGGGTCTGGGGGCTTTCGTTGGGCCGGGAACCTGGGAGGTACCTGCCCGGTTGCAGGTCGCGGCCCGAGAAGCACTCTCCGGCCAACGTGCCGAACGTCCAGCGACTGCTCCCAAAGCGAAGGAGCCAGGACCCAAAGACCTAGCTGGCCTGAAGGGGCCCCAGGGGGCCCCCAAGCAGCCCCTCTCCATTTGGGTCTGGGGGCTTTCGTTGGGCCGGGAACCTGGGAGGTACCTGCCCGGTTGCAGGTCGCGGCCCGAGAAGCACTCTCCGGCCAACGTGCCAAACGTCCAGCGACTGCTCCCAAAGCGAAGGAGCCAGGACCCAAAGACCTAGCTGGCCTGAAGGGGCCCCAGGGGGCCCCCAAGCAGCCCCTCTCCATTTGGGTCTGGGGGCTTTCGTTGGGCCGGGAACCTGGGAGGTACCTGCCCGGTTGCAGGTCGCGGCCCGAGAAGCACTCTCCGGCCAACGTGCCCAACGTCCAGCGACTGCTCCCAAAGCGAAGGAGCCAGGACCCAAAGACCTAGCTGGCCTGAAGGGGCCCCAGGGGGCCCCCAAGCAGCCCCTCTCCATTTGGGTCTGGGGGCTTTCGTTGGGCCGGGAACCTGGGAGGTACCTGCCCGGTTGCAGGTCGCGGCCCGAGAAGCACTCTCCGGCCAACGTGCCAAACGTCCAGCGACTGCTCCCAAAGCGAAGGAGCCAGGACCCAAAGACCTAGCTGGCCTGAAGGGGCCCCAGGGGGCCCCCAAGCAGCCCCTCTCCATTTGGGTCTGGGGGCTTTCGTTGGGCCGGGAACCTGGGAGGTACCTGCCCGGTTGCAGGTCGCGGCCCGAGAGGCACTCTCCGGCCAACGTGCCAAACGTCCAGCGACTGCTCCCAAAGCGAAGGAGCCAGGACCCAAAGACCTAGCTGGCCTGAAGGGGCCCCAGGGGGCCCCCAAGCAGCCCCTCTCCATTTGGGTCTGGGGGCTTTCGTTGGGCCGGGAACCTGGGAGGTACCTGCCCGGTTGCAGGTCGCGGCCCGAGAAGCACTCTCCGGCCAACGTGCCGAACGTCCAGCGACTGCTCCCAAAGCGAAGGAGCCAGGACCCAAAGACCTAGCTGGCCTGAAGGGGCCCCAGGGGGCCCCCAAGCAGCCCCTCTCCATTTGGGTCTGGGGGCTTTCGTTGGGCCGGGAACCTGGGAGGTACCTGCCCGGTTGCAGGTCGCGGCCCGAGAAGCACTCTCCGGCCAACGTGCCAAACGTCCAGCGACTGCTCCCAAAGCGAAGGAGCCAGGACCCAAAGACCTAGCTGGCCTGAAGGGGCCCCAGGGGGCCCCCAAGCAGCCCCTCTCCATTTGGGTCTGGGGGCTTTCGTTGGGCCGGGAACCTGGGAGGTACCTGCCCGGTTGCAGGTCGCGGCCCGAGAAGCACTCTCCGGCCAACGTGCCGAACGTCCAGCGACTGCTCCCAAAGCGAAGGAGCCAGGACCCAAAGACCTAGCTGGCCTGAAGGGGCCCCAGGGGGCCCCCAAGCAGCCCCTCTCCATTTGGGTCTGGGGGCTTTCGTTGGGCCGGGAACCTGGGAGGTACCTGCCCGGTTGCAGGTCGCGGCCCGAGAAGCACTCTCCGGCCAACGTGCCAAACGTCCAGCGACTGCTCCCAAAGCGAAGGAGCCAGGACCCAAAGACCTAGCTGGCCTGAAGGGGCCCCAGGGGGCCCCCAAGCAGCCCCTCTCCATTTGGGTCTGGGGGCTTTCGTTGGGCCGGGAACCTGGGAGGTACCTGCCCGGTTGCAGGTCGCGGCCCGAGAAGCACTCTCCGGCCAACGTGCCAAACGTCCAGCGACTGCTCCCAAAGCGAAGGAGCCAGGACCCAAAGACCTAGCTGGCCTGAAGGGGCCCCAGGGGGCCCCCAAGCAGCCCCTCTCCATTTGGGTCTGGGGGCTTTCGTTGGGCCGGGAACCTGGGAGGTACCTGCCCGGTTGCAGGTCGCGGCCCGAGAAGCACTCTCCGGCCAACGTGCCCAACGTCCAGCGACTGCTCCCAAAGCGAAGGAGCCAGGACCCAAAGACCTAGCTGGCCTGAAGGGGCCCCAGGGGGCCCCCAAGCAGCCCCTCTCCATTTGGGTCTGGGGGCTTTCGTTGGGCCGGGAACCTGGGAGGTACCTGCCCGGTTGCAGGTCGCGGCCCGAGAAGCACTCTCCGGCCAACGTGCCGAACGTCCAGCGACTGCTCCCAAAGCGAAGGAGCCAGGACCCAAAGACCTAGCTGGCCTGAAGGGGCCCCAGGGGGCCCCCAAGCAGCCCCTCTCCATTTGGGTCTGGGGGCTTTCGTTGGGCCGGGAACCTGGGAGCTACCTGCCCGGTTGCAGGTCGCGGCCCGAGAAGCACTCTCCGGCCAACGTGCCAAACGTCCAGCGACTGCTCCCAAAGCGAAGGAGCCAGGACCCAAAGACCTAGCTGGCCTGAAGGGGCCCCAGGGGGCCCCCAAGCAGCCCCTCTCCATTTGGGTCTGGGGGCTTTCGTTGGGCCGGGAACCTGGGAGGTACCTGCCCGGTTGCAGGTCGCGGCCCGAGAAGCACTCTCCGGCCAACGTGCCGAACGTCCAGCGACTGCTCCCAAAGCGAAGGATCCAGGACCCAAAGACCTAGCTGGCCTGAAGGGGCCCCAGGGGGCCCCCAAGCAGCCCCTCTCCATTTGGGTCTGGGGGCTTTCGTTGGGCCGGGAACCTGGGAGGTACCTGCCCGGTTGCAGGTCGCGGCCCGAGAAGCACTCTCCGGCCAACGTGCCAAACGTCCAGCGACTGCTCCCAAAGCGAAGGAGCCAGGACCCAAAGACCTAGCTGGCCTGAAGGGGCCCCAGGGGGCCCCCAAGCAGCCCCTCTCCATTTGGGTCTGGGGGCTTTCGTTGGGCCGGGAACCTGGGAGGTACCTGCCCGGTTGCAGGTCGCGGCCCGAGAAGCACTCTCCGGCCAACGTGCCAAACGTCCAGCGACTGCTCCCAAAGCGAAGGAGCCAGGACCCAAAGACCTAGCTGGCCTGAAGGGGCCCCAGGGGGCCCCCAAGCAGCCCCTCTCCATTTGGGTCTGGGGGCTTTCGTTGGGCCGGGAACCTGGGAGGTACCTGCCCGGTTGCAGGTCGCGGCCCGAGAAGCACTCTCCGGCCAACGTGCCAAACGTCCAGCGACTGCTCCCAAAGCGAAGGAGCCAGGACCCAAAGACCTAGCTGGCCTGAAGGGGCCCCAGGGGGCCCCCAAGCAGCCCCTCTCCATTTGGGTCTGGGGGCTTTCGTTGGGCCGGGAACCTGGGAGGTACCTGCCCGGTTGCAGGTCGCGGCCCGAGAAGCACTCTCCGGCCAACGTGCCAAACGTCCAGCGACTGCTCCCAAAGCGAAGGCGCCAGGACCCAAAGACCTAGCTGGCCTGAAGGGGCCCCAGGGGGCCCCCAAGCAGCCCCTCTCCATTTGGGTCTGGGGGCTTTCGTTGGGCCGGGAACCTGGGAGGTACCTGCCCGGTTGCAGGTCGCGGCCCGAGAAGCACTCTCCGGCCAATGTGCCAAACGTCCAGCGACTGCTCCCAAAGCGAAGGAGCCAGGACCCAAAGACCTAGCTGGCCTGAAGGGGCCCCAGGGGGCCCCCAAGCAGCCCCTCTCCATTTGGGTCTGGGGGCTTTCGTTGGGCCGGGAACCTGGGAGGTACCTGCCCGGTTGCAGGTCGCGGCCCGAGAAGCACTCTCCGGCCAACGTGCCCAACGTCCAGCGACTGCTCCCAAAGCGAAGGAGCCAGGACCCAAAGACCTAGCTGGCCTGAAGGGGCCCCAGGGGGCCCCCAAGCAGCCCCTCTCCATTTGGGTCTGGGGGCTTTCGTTGGGCCGGGAACCTGGGAGGTACCTGCCCGGTTGCAGGTCGCGGCCCGAGAAGCACTCTCCGGCCAACGTGCCGAACGTCCAGCGACTGCTCCCAAAGCAAAGGAGCCAGGACCCAAAGACCTAGCTGGCCTGAAGGGGCCCCAGGGGGCCCCCAAGCAGCCCCTCTCCATTTGGGTCTGGGGGCTTTCGTTGGGCCGGGAACCTGGGAGGTACCTGCCCGGTTGCAGGTCGCGGCCCGAGAAGCACTCTCCGGCCAACGTGCCAAACGTCCAGCGACTGCTCCCAAAGCGAAGGAGCCAGGACCCAAAGACCTAGCTGGCCTGAAGGGGCCCCAGGGGGCCCCCAAGCAACCCCTCTCCATTTGGGTCTGGGGGCTTTCGTTGGGCCGGGAACCTGGGAGGTACCTGCCCGGTTGCAGGTCGCGGCCCGAGAAGCACTCTCCGGCCAACGTGCCAAACGTCCAGCGACTGCTCCCAAAGCGAAGGAGCCAGGACCCAAAGACCTAGCTGGCCTGAAGGGGCCCCAGGGGGCCCCCAAGCAGCCCCTCTCCATTTGGGTCTGGGGGCTTTCGTTGGGCCGGGAACCTGGGAGGTACCTGCCCGGTTGCAGGTCGCGGCCCGAGAAGCACTCTCCGGCCAACGTGCCAAACGTCCAGCGACTGCTCCCAAAGCGAAGGAGCCAGGACCCAAAGACCTAGCTGGCCTGAAGGGGCCCCAGGGGGCCCCCAAGCAGCCCCTCTCCATTTGGGTCTGGGGGCTTTCGTTGGGCCGGGAACCTGGGAGGTACCTGCCCGGTTGCAGGTCGCGGCCCGAGAGGCACTCTCCGGCCAACGTGCCAAACGTCCAGCGACTGCTCCCAAAGCGAAGGAGCCAGGACCCAAAGACCTAGCTGGCCTGAAGGGGCCCCAGGGGGCCCCCAAGCAGCCCCTCTCCATTTGGGTCTGGGGGCTTTCGTTGGGCCGGGAACCTGGGAGGTACCTGCCCGGTTGCAGGTCGCGGCCCGAGAAGCACTCTCCGGCCAACGTGCCCAACGTCCAGCGACTGCTCCCAAAGCGAAGGAGCCAGGACCCAAAGACCTAGCTGGCCTGAAGGGGCCCCAGGGGGCCCCCAAGCAGCCCCTCTCCATTTGGGTCTGGGGGCTTTCGTTGGGCCGGGAACCTGGGAGGTACCTGCCCGGTTGCAGGTCGCGGCCCGAGAAGCACTCTCCGGCCAACGTGCCAAACGTCCAGCGACTGCTCCCAAAGCGAAGGAGCCAGGACCCAAAGACCTAGCTGGCCTGAAGGGGCCCCAGGGGGCCCCCAAGCAGCCCCTCTCCATTTGGGTCTGGGGGCTTTCGTTGGGCCGGGAACCTGGGAGGTACCTGCCCGGTTGCAGGTCGCGGCCCGAGAAGCACTCTCCGGCCAACGTGCCAAACGTCCAGCGACTGCTCCCAAAGCGAAGGAGCCAGGACCCAAAGACCTAGCTGGCCTGAAGGGGCCCCAGGGGGCCCCCAAGCAGCCCCTCTCCATTTGGGTCTGGGGGCTTTCGTTGGGCCGGGAACCTGGGAGGTACCTGCCCGGTTGCAGGTCGCGGCCCGAGAAGCACTCTCCGGCCAACGTGCCAAACGTCCAGCGACTGCTCCCAAAGCGAAGGAGCCAGGACCCAAAGACCTAGCTGGCCTGAAGGGGCCCCAGGGGGCCCCCAAGCAGCCCCTCTCCATTTGGGTCTGGGGGCTTTCGTTGGGCCGGGAACCTGGGAGGTACCTGCCCGGTTGCAGGTCACGGCCCGAGAAGCACTCTCCGGCCAACGTGCCAAACATCCAGCGACTGCTCCCAAAGCGAAGGAACCAGGACCCAAAGACCTAGCTGGCCTGAAGGGGCCCCAGGGGGCCCCCAAGCAGCCCCTCTCCATTTGGGTCTGGGGGCTTTCGTTGGGCCGGGAACCTGGGAGGTACCTGCCCGGTTGCAGGTCGCGGCCCGAGAAGCACTCTCCGGCCAACGTGCCCAACGTCCAGCGACTGCTCCCAAAGCGAAGGAGCCAGGACCCAAAGACCTAGCTGGCCTGAAGGGGCCCCAGGGGGCCCCCAAGCAGCCCCTCTCCATTTGGGTCTGGGGGCTTTCGTTGGGCCGGGAACCTGGGAGGTACCTGCCCGGTTGCAGGTCGCGGCCCGAGAAGCACTCTCCGGCCAACGTGCCCAACGTCCAGCGACTGCTCCCAAAGCGAAGGAGCCAGGACCCAAAGACCTAGCTGGCCTGAAGGGGCCCCAGGGGGCCCCCAAGCAGCCCCTCTCCATTTGGGTCTGGGGGCTTTCGTTGGGCCGGGAACCTGGGAGGTACCTGCCCGGTTGCAGGTCGCGGCCCGAGAAGCACTCTCCGGCCAACGTGCCAAACGTCCAGCGACTGCTCCCAAAGCGAAGGAGCCAGGACCCAAAGACCTAGCTGGCCTGAAGGGGCCCCAGGGGACCCCCAAGCAGCCCCTCTCCATTTGGGTCTGGGGGCTTTCGTTGGGCCGGGAACCTGGGAGGTACCTGCCCGGTTGCAGGTCGCGGCCCGAGAAGCACTCTCCGGCCAACGTGCCAAACGTCCAGCGACTGCTCCCAAAGCGAAGGAGCCAGGACCCAAAGACCTAGCTGGCCTGAAGGGGCCCCAGGGGGCCCCCAAGCAGCCCCTCTCCATTTGGGTCTGGGGGCTTTCGTTGGGCCGGGAACCTGGGAGGTACCTGCCCGGTTGCAGGTCGCGGCCCGAGAAGCACTCTCCGGCCAACGTGCCAAACGTCCAGCGACTGCTCCCAAAGCGAAGGAGCCAGGACCCAAAGACCTAGCTGGCCTGAAGGGGCCCCAGGGGGCCCCCAAGCAGCCCCTCTCCATTTGGGTCTGGGGGCTTTCGTTGGGCCGGGAACCTGGGAGGTACCTGCCCGGTTGCAGGTCGCGGCCCGAGAAGCACTCTCCGGCCAACGTGCCGAACGTCCAGCGACTGCTCCCAAAGTGAAGGAGCCAGGACCCAAAGACCTAGCTGGCCTGAAGGGGCCCCAGGGGGCCCCCAAGCAGCCCCTCTCCATTTGGGTCTGGGGGCTTTCGTTGGGCCGGGAACCTGGGAGGTACCTGCCCGGTTGCAGGTCGCGGCCCGAGAAGCACTCTCCGGCCAACGTGCCGAACGTCCAGCGACTGCTCCCAAAGC
>NW_028168682.1:20000-32850 GCF_964237585.1 Gallinula chloropus
GGTTAGGATTATGCGTTAGTGTTAGGGTGTAAATGAAAAGGAACCCTTTAGTTTAGAAGAAAGTGAATGTGCAGCCCTTTGGATAATTTCTGATATAAGGGCAAATTTATACGCTTTAAGTGAAAGAGAACCCCTTACAAGAAGTGGCAATGGGGGGATGAGAAAATGTTTAAAGAAGATTAGGGGTTTCAAGAACTTTATTTTCTGTGGATAAGGAGTAAAACAGAGCCCCTGGTAAAACTGAAAGTATGTCCCCAGCAGTAAGAAATTGATTTCCTCGTGGACTCAGGGACGGAAAGATCCACCATCCAAAGTTTACCCCCGGGGATGTAAAATTTCCTCGGAGACAGGACGTCCAGCGACTGCTCCCAATGCGAAGGAGCCAGGACCCAAAGACCTAGCTGGCCTGAAGGGGCCCCAGGGGGCCCCCAAGCAGCCCCTCTCCATTTGGGTCTGGGGGCTTTCGTTGGGCCGGGAACCTGGGAGGTACCTGCCCGGTTGCAGGTCGCGGCCCGAGAAGCACTCTCCGGCCAACGTGCCAAACGTCCAGCGACTGCTCCCAAAGCGAAGGAGCCAGGACCCAAAGACCTAGCTGGCCTGAAGGGGCCCCAGGGGGCCCCCAAGCAGCCCCTCTCCATTTGGGTCTGGGGGCTTTCGTTGGGCCGGGAACCTGGGAGGTACCTGCCCGGTTGCAGGTCGCGGCCCGAGAAGCACTCTCCGGCCAACGTGCCCAACGTCCAGAGACTGCTCCCAAAGCGAAGGAGCCAGGACCCAAAGACCTAGCTGGCCTGAAGGGGCCCCAGGGGGCCCCCAAGCAGCCCCTCTCCATTTGGGTCTGGGGGCTTTCGTTGGGCCGGGAACCTGGGAGGTACCTGCCCGGTTGCAGGTCGCGGCCCGAGAAGCACTCTCCGGCCAACGTGCCAAACGTCCAGCGACTGCTCCCAAAGCGAAGGAGCCAGGACCCAAAGACCTAGCTGGCCTGAAGGGGCCCCAGGGGGCCCCCAAGCAGCCCCTCTCCATTTGGGTCTGGGGGCTTTCGTTGGGCCGGGAACCTGGGAGGTACCCGCCCGGTTGCAGGTCGCGGCCCGAGAAGCACTCTCCGGCCAACGTGCCGAACGTCCAGCGACTGCTCCCAAAGCGAAGAAGCCAGGACCCAAAGACCTAGCTGGCCTGAAGGGGCCCCAGGGGGCCCCCAAGCAGCCCCTCTCCATTTGGGTCTGGGGGCTTTCGTTGGGCCGGGAACCTGGGAGGTACCTGCCCGGTTGCAGGTCGCGGCCCGAGAAGCACTCTCCGGCCAACGTGCCGAACGTCCAGCGACTGCTCCCAAAGCGAAGGAGCCAGGACCCAAAGACCTAGCTGGCCTGAAGGGGCCCCAGGGGGCCCCCAAGCAGCTCCTCTCCATTTGGGTCTGGGGGCTTTCATTGGGCCGGGAACCTGGGAGGTACCTGCCCGGTTGCAGGTCGCGGCCCGAGAAGCACTCTCCGGCCAACGTGCCGAACGTCCAGCGACTGCTCCCAAAGCGAAGGAGCCAGGACCCAAAGACCTAGCTGGCCTGAAGGGGCCCCAGGGGGCCCCCAAGCAGCCCCTCTCCATTTGGGTCTGGGGGCTTTCGTTGGGCCGGGAACCTGGGAGGTACCTGCCCGGTTGCAGGTCGCGGCCCGAGAAGCACTCTCCGGCCAACGTGCCAAACGTCCAGCGACTGCTCCCAAAGCGAAGGAGCCAGGACCCAAAGACCTAGCTGGCCTGAAGGGGCCCCAGGGGGCCCCCAAGCAGCCCCTCTCCATTTGGGTCTGGGGGCTTTCGTTGGGCCGGGAACCTGGGAGGTACCTGCCCGGTTGCAGGTCGCGGCCCGAGAAGCACTCTCCGGCCAACGTGCCAAACGTCCAGCGACTGCTCCCAAAGCGAAGGAGCCAGGACCCAAAGACCTAGCTGGCCTGAAGGGGCCCCAGGGGGCCCCCAAGCAGCCCCTCTCCATTTGGGTCTGGGGGCTTTCGTTGGGCCGGGAACCTGGGAGGTACCTGCCCGGTTGCAGGTCGCGGCCCGAGAAGCACTCTCCGGCCAACGTGCCGAACGTCCAGCGACTGCTCCCAAAGCGAAGGAGCCAGGACCCAAAGACCTAGCTGGCCTGAAGGGGCCCCAGGGGGCCCCCAAGCAGCCCCTCTCCATTTGGGTCTGGGGGCTTTCGTTGGGCCGGGAACCTGGGAGGTACCTGCCCGGTTGCAGGTCGCGGCCCGAGAAGCACTCTCCGGCCAACGTGCCAAACGTCCAGCGACTGCTCCCAAAGCGAAGGAGCCAGGACCCAAAGACCTAGCTGGCCTGAAGGAGCCCCAGGGGGCCCCCAAGCAGCCCCTCTCCATTTGGGTCTGGGGGCTTTCGTTGGGCCGGGAACCTGGGAGGTACCTGCCCGGTTGCAGGTCGCGGCCCGAGAAGCACTCTCTGGCCAACGTGCCCAACGTCCAGCGACTGCTCCCAAAGCGAAGGAGCCAGGACCCAAAGACCTAGCTGGCCTGAAGGGGCCCCAGGGGGCCCCCAAGCAGCCCCTCTCCATTTGGGTCTGGGGGCTTTCGTTGGGCCGGGAACCTAGGAGGTACCTGCCCGGTTGCAGGTCGCGGCCCGAGAAGCACTCTCCGGCCAACGTGCCAAACGTCCAGCGACTGCTCCCAAAGCGAAGGAACCAGGACCCAAAGACCTAGCTGGCCTGAAGGGGCCCCAGGGGGCCCCCAAGCAGCCCCTCTCCATTTGGGTCTGGGGGCTTTCGTTGGGCCGGGAACCTGGGAGGTACCTGCCCGGTTGCAGGTCGCGGCCCGAGAAGCACTCTCCGGCCAACGTGCCAAACGTCCAGCGACTGCTCCCAAAGCGAAGGAGCCAGGACCCAAAGACCTAGCTGGCCTGAAGGGGCCCCAGGGGGCCCCCAAGCAGCCCCTCTCCATTTGGGTCTGGGGGCTTTCATTGGGCCGGGAACCTGGGAGGTACCTGCCCGGTTGCAGGTCGCGGCCCGAGAAGCACTCTCCGGCCAACGTGCCAAACGTCCAGCGACTGCTCCCAAAGCGAAGGAGCCAGGACCCAAAGACCTAGCTGGCCTGAAGGGGCCCCAGGGGGCCCCCAAGCAGCCCCTCTCCATTTGGGTCTGGGGGCTTTCGTTGGGCCGGGAACCTGGGAGGTACCTGCCCGGTTGCAGGTCGCGGCCCGAGAAGCACTCTCCGGCCAACGTGCCAAACGTCCAGCGACTGCTCCAAAAGCAAAGGAGCCAGGACCCAAAGACCTAGCTGGCCTGAAGGGGCCCCAGGGGGCCCCCAAGCAGCCCCTCTCCATTTGGGTCTGGGGGCTTTCGTTGGGCCGGGAACCTGGGAGGTACCTGCCCGGTTGCAGGTCGCGGCCCGAGAAGCACTCTCCGGCCAACGTGCCAAACGTCCAGCGACTGCTCCCAAAGCGAAGGAGCCAGGACCCAAAGACCTAGCTGACCTGAAGGGGCCCCAGGGGGCCCCCAAGCAGCCCCTCTCCATTTGGGTCTGGGGGCTTTCGTTGGGCCGGGAACCTGGGAGGTACCTGCCCGGTTGCAGGTCGCGGCCCGAGAAGCACTCTCCGGCCAACGTGCCCAACGTCCAGCGACTGCTCCAAAAGCAAAGGAGCCAGGACCCAAAGACCTAGCTGGCCTGAAGGGGCCCCAGGGGGCCCCCAAGCAGCCCCTCTCCATTTGGGTCTGGGGGCTTTCGTTGGGCCGGGAACCTGGGAGGTACCTGCCCGGTTGCAGGTCGCGGCCCGAGAAGCACTCTCCGGCCAACGTGCCAAACGTCCAGCGACTGCTCCCAAAGCGAAGGAGCCAGGACCCAAAGACCTAGCTGGCCTGAAGGGGCCCCAGGGGGCCCCCAAGCAGCCCCTCTCCATTTGGGTCTGGGGGCTTTCGTTGGGCCGGGAACCTGGGAGGTACCTGCCCGGTTGCAGGTCGCGGCCCGAGAAGCACTCTCCGGCCAACGTGCCCAACGTCCAGCGACTGCTCCCAAAGCGAAGGAGCCAGGACCCAAAGACCTAGCTGGCCTGAAGGGGCCCCAGGGGGCCCCCAAGCAGCCCCTCTCCATTTGGGTCTGGGGGCTTTCGTTGGGCCGGGAACCTGGGAGGTACCTGCCCGGTTGCAGGTCGCGGCCCGAGAAGCACTCTCCGGCCAACGTGCCCAACGTCCAGCGACTGCTCCCAAAGCGAAGGAGCCAGGACCCAAAGACCTAGCTGGCCTGAAGGGGCCCCAGGGGGCCCCCAAGCAGCCCCTCTCCATTTGGGTCTGGGGGCTTTCGTTGGGCCGGGAACCTGGGAGGTACCTGCCCGGTTGCAGGTCGCGGCCCGAGAAGCACTCTCCGGCCAACATGCCAAACGTCCAGCGACTGCTCCCAAAGCGAAGGAGCCAGGACCCAAAGACCTAGCTGGCCTGAAGGGGCCCCAGGGGGCCCCCAAGCAGCCCCTCTCCATTTGGGTCTGGGGGCTTTCGTTGGGCCGGGAACCTGGGAGGTACCTGCCCGGTTGCAGGTCGCGGCCCGAGAAGCACTCTCCGGCCAACGTGCCAAACGTCCAGCGACTGCTCCCAAAGCGAAGGAGCCAGGACCCAAAGACCTAGCTGGCCTGAAGGGGCCCCAGGGGGCCCCCAAGCAGCCCCTCTCCATTTGGGTCTGGGGGCTTTCGTTGGGCCGGGAACCTGGGAGGTACCTGCCCGGTTGCAGGTCGCGGCCCGAGAAGCACTCTCCGGCCAACGTGCCAAACGTCCAGCGACTGCTCCCAAAGCGAAGGAGCCAGGACCCAAAGACCTAGCTGGCCTGAAGGGGCCCCAGGGGGCCCCCAAGCAGCCCCTCTCCATTTGGGTCTGGGGGCTTTCATTGGGCCGGGAACCTGGGAGGTACCTGCCCGGTTGCAGGTCGCGGCCCAAGAAGCACTCTCCGGCCAACGTGCCAAACGTCCAGCGACTGCTCCCAAAGCGAAGGAGCCAGGACCCAAAGACCTAGCTGGCCTGAAGGGGCCCCAGGGGGCCCCCAAGCAGCCCCTCTCCATTTGGGTCTGGGGGCTTTCGTTGGGCCGGGAACCTGGGAGGTACCTGCCCGGTTGCAGGTCGCGGCCCGAGAAGCACTCTCCGGCCAACGTGCCAAACGTCCAGCGACTGCTCCCAAAGCGAAGCAGCCAGGACCCAAAGACCTAGCTGGCCTGAAGGGGCCCCAGGGGGCCCCCAAGCAGCCCCTCTCCATTTGGGTCTGGGGGCTTTCGTTGGGCCGGGAACCTGGGAGGTACCTGCCCGGTTGCAGGTCGCGGCCCGAGAAGCACTCTCCGGCCAACGTGCCGAACGTCCAGCGACTGCTCCCAAAGCGAAGGAGCCAGGACCCAAAGACCTAGCTGGCCTGAAGGGGCCCCAGGGGGCCCCCAAGCAGCCCCTCTCCATTTGGGTCTGGGGGCTTTCGTTGGGCCGGGAACCTGGGAGGTACCTGCCCGGTTGCAGGTCGCGGCCCGAGAAGCACTCTCCGGCCAACGTGCCAAACGTCCAGCGACTGCTCCCAAAGCGAAGGAGCCAGGACCCAAAGACCTAGCTGGCCTGAAGGGGCCCCAGGGGGCCCCCAAGCAGCCCCTCTCCATTTGGGTCTGGGGGCTTTCGTTGGGCCGGGAACCTGGGAGGTACCTGCCCGGTTGCAGGTCGCGGCCCGAGAAGCACTCTCCGGCCAACGTGCCGAACGTCCAGCGACTGCTCCCAAAGCGAAGGAGCCAGGACCCAAAGACCTAGCTGGCCTGAAGGGGCCCCAGGGGGCCCCCAAGCAGCCCCTCTCCATTTGGGTCTGGGGGCTTTCGTTGGGCCGGGAACCTGGGAGGTACCTGCCCGGTTGCAGGTCGCGGCCCGAGAAGCACTCTCCGGCCAACGTGCCGAACGTCCAGCGACTGCTCCCAAAGCGAAGGAGCCAGGACCCAAAGACCTAGCTGGCCTGAAGGGGCCCCAGGGGGCCCCCAAGCAGCCCCTCTCCATTTGGGTCTGGGGGCTTTCGTTGGGCCGGGAACCTGGGAGGTACCTGCCCGGTTGCAGGTCGCGGCCCGAGAAGCACTCTCCGGCCAACGTGCCAAACGTCCAGCGACTGCTCCCAAAGCGAAGGAGCCAGGACCCAAAGACCTAGCTGGCCTGAAGGGGCCCCAGGGGGCCCCCAAGCAGCCCCTCTCCATTTGGGTCTGGGGGCTTTCGTTGGGCCGGGAACCTGGGAGGTACCTGCCCGGTTGCAGGTCGCGGCCCAAGAAGCACTCTCCGGCCAACGTGCCAAACGTCCAGCGACTGCTCCCAAAGCGAAGGAGCCAGGACCCAAAGACCTAGCTGGCCTGAAGGGGCCCCAGGGGGCCCCCAAGCAGCCCCTCTCCATTTGGGTCTGGGGGCTTTCGTTGGGCCGGGAACCTGGGAGGTACCTGCCCGGTTGCAGGTCGCGGCCCGAGAAGCACTCTCCGGCCAACGTGCCAAACGTCCAGCGACTGCTCCCAAAGCGAAGGAGCCAGGACCCAAAGACCTAGCTGGCCTGAAGGGGCCCCAGGGGGCCCCCAAGCAGCCCCTCTCCATTTGGGTCTGGGGGCTTTCGTTGGGCCGGGAACCTGGGAGGTACCTGCCCGGTTGCACGTCGCGGCCCGAGAAGCACTCTCCGGCCAACGTGCGGAACGTCCAGCGACTGCTCCCAAAGCGAAGGAGCCAGGACCCAAAAACCTAGCTGGCCTGAAGGGGCCCCAGGGGGCCCCCAAGCAGCCCCTCTCCATTTGGGTCTGGGGGCTTTCGTTGGGCCGGGAACCTGGGAGGTACCTGCCCGGTTGCAGGTCGCGGCCCGAGAAGCACTCTCCGGCCAACGTGCCAAACGTCCAGCGACTGCTCCCAAAGCGAAGGAGCCAGGACCCAAAGACCTAGCTGGCCTGAAGGGGCCCCAGGGGGCCCCCAAGCAGCCCCTCTCCATTTGGGTCTGGGGGCTTTCGTTGGGCCGGGAACCTGGGAGGTACCTGCCCGGTTGCACGGTCGCGGCCCGAGAAGCACTCTCCGGCCAACGTGCCAAACGTCCAGCGACTGCTCCCAAAGCGAAGGAGCCAGGACCCAAAGACCTAGCTGGCCTGAAGGGGCCCCAGGGGGCCCCCAAGCAGCCCCTCTCCATTTGGGTCTGGGGGCTTTCGTTGGGCCGGGAACCTGGGAGGTACCTGCCCGGTTGCAGGTCGCGGCCCGAGAAGCACTCTCCGGCCAACGTGCCAAACGTCCAGCGACTGCTCCCAAAGCGAAGGAGCCAGGACCCAAAGACCTAGCTGGCCTGAAGGGGCCCCAGGGGGCCCCCAAGCAGCCCCTCTCCATTTGGGTCTGGGGGCTTTCGTTGGGCCGGGAACCTGGGAGGTACCTGCCCGGTTGCAGGTCGCGGCCCGAGAAGCACTCTCCGGCCAACGTGCCAAACGTCCAGCGACTGCTCCCAAAGCGAAGGAGCCAGGACCCAAAGACCTAGCTGGCCTGAAGGGGCCCCAGGGGGCCCCCAAGCAGCCCCTCTCCATTTGGGTCTGGGGGCTTTCGTTGGGCCGGGAACCTGGGAGGTACCTGCCCGGTTGCAGGTCGCGGCCCGAGAAGCACTCTCCGGCCAACGTGCCAAACGTCCAGCGACTGCTCCCAAAGCGAAGGAGCCAGGACCCAAAGACCTAGCTGGCCTGAAGGGGCCCCAGGGGGCCCCCAAGCAGCCCCTCTCCATTTGGGTCTGGGGGCTTTCGTTGGGCCGGGAACCTGGGAGCTACCTGCCCGGTTGCAGGTCGCGGCCCGAGAAGCACTCTCCGGCCAACGTGCCAAACGTCCAGCGACTGCTCCCAAAGCGAAGGAGCCAGGACCCAAAGACCTAGCTGGCCTGAAGGGGCCCCAGGGGGCCCCCAAGCAGCCCCTCTCCATTTGGGTCTGGGGGCTTTCGTTGGGCCGGGAACCTGGGAGGTACCTGCCCGGTTGCAGGTCGCGGCCCGAGAAGCACTCTCCGGCCAACGTGCCAAACGTCCAGCGACTGCTCCCAAAGCGAAGGAGCCAGGACCCAAAGACCTAGCTGGCCTGAAGGGGCCCCAGGGGGCCCCCAAGCAGCCCCTCTCCATTTGGGTCTGGGGGCTTTCGTTGGGCCGGGAACCTGGGAGGTACCTGCCCGGTTGCAGGTCGCGGCCCGAGAAGCACTCTCCGGCCAACGTGCCCAACGTCCAGCGACTGCTCCCAAAGCGAAGGAGCCAGGACCCAAAGACCTAGCTGGCCTGAAGGGGCCCCAGGGGGCCCCCAAGCAGCCCCTCTCCATTTGGGTCTGGGGGCTTTCGTTGGGCCGGGAACCTGGGAGGTACCTGCCCGGTTGCAGGTCGCGGCCCGAGAAGCACTCTCCGGCCAACGTGCCAAACGTCCAGCGACTGCTCCCAAAGCGAAGGAGCCAGGACCCAAAGACCTAGCTGGCCTGAAGGGGCCCCAGGGGGCCCCCAAGCAGCCCCTCTCCATTTGGGTCTGGGGGCTTTCGTTGGGCCGGGAACCTGGGAGGTACCTGCCCGGTTGCAGGTCGCGGCCCGAGAAGCACTCTCCGGCCAACGTGCCAAACGTCCAGCGACTGCTCCCAAAGCGAAGGAGCCAGGACCCAAAGACCTAGCTGGCCTGAAGGGGCCCCAGGGGGCCCCCAAGCAGCCCCTCTCCATTTGGGTCTGGGGGCTTTCGTTGGGCCGGGAACCTGGGAGGTACCTGCCCGGTTGCAGGTCGCGGCCCGAGAAGCACTCTCCGGCCAACGTGCCAAACGTCCAGCGACTGCTCCCAAAGCGAAGGAGCCAGGACCCAAAGACCTAGCTGGCCTGAAGGGGCCCCAGGGGGCCCCCAAGCAGCCCCTCTCCATTTGGGTCTGGGGGCTTTCGTTGGGCCGGGAACCTGGGAGGTACCTGCCCGGTTGCAGGTCGCGGCCCGAGAAGCACTCTCCGGCCAACGTGCCAAACGTCCAGCGACTGCTCCCAAAGCGAAGGAGCCAGGACCCAAAGACCTAGCTGGCCTGAAGGGGCCCCAGGGGGCCCCCAAGCAGCCCCTCTCCATTTGGGTCTGGGGGCTTTCGTTGGGCCGGGAACCTGGGAGGTACCTGCCCGGTTGCAGGTCGCGGCCCGAGAAGCACTCTCCGGCCAACGTGCCCAACGTCCAGCGACTGCTCCCAAAGCGAAGGAGCCAGGACCCAAAGACCTAGCTGGCCTGAAGGGGCCCCAGGGGGCCCCCAAGCAGCCCCTCTCCATTTGGGTCTGGGGGCTTTCGTTGGGCCGGGAACCTGGGAGGTACCTGCCCGGTTGCAGGTCGCGGCCCGAGAAGCACTCTCCGGCCAACGTGCCCAACGTCCAGCGACTGCTCCCAAAGCGAAGGAGCCAGGACCCAAAGACCTAGCTGGCCTGAAGGGGCCCCAGGGGGCCCCCAAGCAGCCCCTCTCCATTTGGGTCTGGGGGCTTTCGTTGGGCCGGGAACCTGGGAGGTACCTGCCCGGTTGCAGGTCGCGGCCCGAGAAGCACTCTCCGGCCAACGTGCCCAACGTCCAGCGACTGCTCCCAAAGCGAAGGAGCCAGGACCCAAAGACCTAGCTGGCCTGAAGGGGCCCCAGGGGGCCCCCAAGCAGCCCCTCTCCATTTGGGTCTGGGGGCTTTCGTTGGGCCGGGAACCTGGGAGGTACCTGCCCGGTTGCAGGTCGCGGCCCGAGAAGCACTCTCCGGCCAACGTGCCAAACGTCCAGCGACTGCTCCCAAAGCGAAGGAGCCAGGACCCAAAGACCTAGCTGGCCTGAAGGGGCCCCAGGGGGCCCCCAAGCAGCCCCTCTCCATTTGGGTCTGGGGGCTTTCGTTGGGCCGGGAACCTGGGAGGTACCTGCCCGGTTGCAGGTCGCGGCCCGAGAAGCACTCTCCGGCCAACGTGCCAAACGTCCAGCGACTGCTCCCAAAGCGAAGGAGCCAGGACCCAAAGACCTAGCTGGCCTGAAGGGGCCCCAGGGGGCCCCCAAGCAGCCCCTCTCCATTTGGGTCTGGGGGCTTTCGTTGGGCCGGGAACCTGGGAGGTACCTGCCCGGTTGCAGGTCGCGGCCCGAGAAGCACTCTCCGGCCAACGTGCCCGAACGTCCAGCGACTGCTCCCAAAGCGAAGGAGCCAGGACCCAAAGACCTAGCTGGCCTGAAGGGGCCCCAGGGGGCCCCCAAGCAGCCCCTCTCCATTTGGGTCTGGGGGCTTTCGTTGGGCCGGGAACCTGGGAGGTACCTGCCCGGTTGCAGGTCGCGGCCCGAGAAGCACTCTCCGGCCAACGTGCCGAACGTCCAGCGACTGCTCCCAAAGCGAAGGAGCCAGGACCCAAAGACCTAGCTGGCCTGAAGGGGCCCCAGGGGGCCCCCAAGCAGCCCCTCTCCATTTGGGTCTGGGGGCTTTCGTTGGGCCGGGAACCTGGGAGGTACCTGCCCGGTTGCAGGTCGCGGCCCGAGAAGCACTCTCCGGCCAACGTGCCGAACGTCCAGCGACTGCTCCCAAAGCGAAGGAGCCAGGACCCAAAGACCTAGCTGGCCTGAAGGGGCCCCAGGGGGCCCCCAAGCAGCCCCTCTCCATTTGGGTCTGGGGGCTTTCGTTGGGCCGGGAACCTGGGAGGTACCTGCCCGGTTGCAGGTCGCGGCCCGAGAAGCACTCTCCGGCCAACGTGCCAACGTCCAGCGACTGCTCCCAAAGCGAAGGAGCCAGGACCCAAAGACCTAGCTGGCCTGAAGGGGCCCCAGGGGGCCCCCAAGCAGCCCCTCTCCATTTGGGTCTGGGGGCTTTCGTTGGGCCGGGAACCTGGGAGGTACCTGCCCGGTTGCAGGTCGCGGCCCGAGAAGCACTCTCCGGCCAACGTGCCCAACGTCCAGCGACTGCTCCCAAAGCGAAGGAGCCAGGACCCAAAGACCTAGCTGGCCTGAAGGGGCCCCAGGGGGCCCCCAAGCAGCCCCTCTCCATTTGGGTCTGGGGGCTTTCGTTGGGCCGGGAACCTGGGAGGTACCTGCCCGGTTGCAGGTCGCGGCCCGAGAAGCACTCTCCGGCCAACGTGCCGAACGTCCAGCGACTGCTCCCAAAGCGAAGGAGCCAGGACCCAAAGACCTAGCTGGCCTGAAGGGGCCCCAGGGGGCCCCCAAGCAGCCCCTCTCCATTTGGGTCTGGGGGCTTTCGTTGGGCCGGGAACCTGGGAGGTACCTGCCCGGTTGCAGGTCGCGGCCCGAGAAGCACTCTCCGGCCAACGTGCCGAACGTCCAGCGACTGCTCCCAAAGCGAAGGAGCCAGGACCCAAAGACCTAGCTGGCCTGAAGGGGCCCCAGGGGGCCCCCAAGCAGCCCCTCTCCATTTGGGTCTGGGGGCTTTCGTTGGGCCGGGAACCTGGGAGGTACCTGCCCGGTTGCAGGTCGCGGCCCGAGAAGCACTCTCCGGCCAACGTGCCCAACGTCCAGCGACTGCTCCCAAAGCGAAGGAGCCAGGACCCAAAGACCTAGCTGGCCTGAAGGGGCCCCAGGGGGCCCCCAAGCAGCCCCTCTCCATTTGGGTCTGGGGGCTTTCGTTGGGCCGGGAACCTGGGAGGTACCTGCCCGGTTGCAGGTCGCGGCCCGAGAAGCACTCTCCGGCCAACGTGCCAAACGTCCAGCGACTGCTCCCAAAGCGAAGGAGCCAGGACCCAAAGACCTAGCTGGCCTGAAGGGGCCCCAGGGGGCCCCCAAGCAGCCCCTCTCCATTTGGGTCTGGGGGCTTTCGTTGGGCCGGGAACCTGGGAGGTACCTGCCCGGTTGCAGGTCGCGGCCCGAGAAGCACTCTCCGGCCAACGTGCCAAACGTCCAGCGACTGCTCCCAAAGCGAAGGAGCCAGGACCCAAAGACCTAGCTGGCCTGAAGGGGCCCCAGGGGGCCCCCAAGCAGCCCCTCTCCATTTGGGTCTGGGGGCTTTCGTTGGGCCGGGAACCTGGGAGGTACCTGCCCGGTTGCAGGTCGCGGCCCGAGAAGCACTCTCCGGCCAACGTGCCCAACGTCCAGCGACTGCTCCCAAAGCGAAGGAGCCAGGACCCAAAGACCTAGCTGGCCTGAAGGGGCCCCAGGGGGCCCCCAAGCAGCCCCTCTCCATTTGGGTCTGGGGGCTTTCGTTGGGCCGGGAACCTGGGAGGTACCTGCCCGGTTGCAGGTCGCGGCCCGAGAAGCACTCTCCGGCCAACGTGCCAAACGTCCAGCGACTGCTCCCAAAGCGAAGGAGCCAGGACCCAAAGACCTAGCTGGCCTGAAGGGGCCCCAGGGGGCCCCCAAGCAGCCCCTCTCCATTTGGGTCTGGGGGCTTTCGTTGGGCCGGGAACCTGGGAGGTACCTGCCCGGTTGCAGGTCGCGGCCCGAGAAGCACTCTCCGGCCAACGTGCCAAACGTCCAGCGACTGCTCCCAAAGCGAAGGAGCCAGGACCCAAAGACCTAGCTGGCCTGAAGGGGCCCCAGGGGGCCCCCAAGCAGCCCCTCTCCATTTGGGTCTGGGGGCTTTCGTTGGGCCGGGAACCTGGGAGGTACCTGCCCGGTTGCAGGTCGCGGCCCGAGAAGCACTCTCCGGCCAACGTGCCCAACGTCCAGCGACTGCTCCCAAAGCGAAGGAGCCAGGACCCAAAGACCTAGCTGGCCTGAAGGGGCCCCAGGGGGCCCCCAAGCAGCCCCTCTCCATTGGTCTGGGGGCTTTCGTTGGGCCGGGAACCTGGGAGGTACCTGCCCGGTTGCAGGTCGCGGCCCGAGAAGTACTCTCCGGCCAACGTGCCGAACGTCCAGCGACTGCTCCCAAAGCGAAGATACTCACTACGCCCCTCTCCTTTTGGGTCTGGGGCTTCGTGTCGCGCGCTCCACGC